>NC_092375.1:106126739-106270088 GCF_030028105.1 Mobula birostris | reverse complement strand
AGGAGGAGATGAAATTGGTCTGTAAATAGCGAGAAGGGTACTGTGTGGGTCTGTAAACAGTGAGAAGGACATGTGATGGGTCTGTAAATAGTGAGAAGGACACGAGATGGGTCTCCTGCACTGTATGGGTCTGTAAATAGTGAGAAGGACATGAGATGGGTCTCCTGCACTGTATGGGTCTGTAACTAGTATGAAGGATACAAGATGGGTCTACTGCACTGTATGGGTCTGTAAATAGTGAGAAGGCCAGGAGATGGGTCTCCTGCACTGTATGGGTCTGTAAATAGTGAGAAGGCCACGAGATGCACTTCCAGCTCTGCATGTGTTTGTAAATATTAAGCAGGACACGAGATGTGTCAGTAAATAGTGAGAAGAACACCAGATGTGTCTGCAAATACTGAGAAGGACAAAACATGTGTCTCCTGCTCTGTATGGGTCTGCAAATAGTGAGACAGACACGTGTTGGGTCTGTGAATAGTGAGAAGGACACGTGATGGGTTTGTGAATAGTGAGAAGGACGTGAGATTGGTCTGTAAATTGTGAGAAGGAGATGAGATGGGCTTGAAAATAGTGAGAAGGACACGAGATGGGTCTCCTGCACTGTATGGGTCTGTAAATAGTGAGAAGGCCAGGAGATGGGTCTCCTGCACTGTATGGGTCTGTAAATAGTGAGAAGGACACGAGATGGGACTGTAAATAGTGAGAAGGACACAAGATGTTTCTCCTGCACTGTATGCATTTGTAAATAGTGAGAAGGACACGAGATGGGCCTGTAAATAGTGAGAAAGGCACGAGATGGGTCTCCTGCACTGTATGGGTCTGTAAATAGTGAGAAGGACATGAGATGGGTCTGTAAATAGTGAGAAAGGCACGAGATGGGTCTCCTGCACTGTATGGGTCTGTGAATAGTGAGAAGGCCACGCGATGCACTTCCAGCTCTGTATGGGTTTGTAAATATTGAGAAGGACACGAGACGTGTCTGTAGATAGTGAGAAGGCCATGAGATGGGTCTCCTGCACTGTATGGGTCTGTATATAGTGAGAAGGAGAGGAGATGGGCCTGTAAATAGTGAGAAGGACACGAGATGGGTCTGTAAATAGTGAGAAGGATACGAGATGGGTCTGTAACTAGTGCGAAGGACACGAGATGGGACTCCTGCACTGTATGGGTATGTAAATAGTGAGAAGACCACGAGATGGGTCTCCTGCACTGTATGGGTCTGTAAATAGTGAGAAGGCCACAAGATTGTTCTGTAAATAGTGAGAAGGACACGAGATGGGCCTGTTAATATTGGGAAAGATACAAAATGGGTCTCCTGCACTGTATGGGTCTCCAAATAGTGAGAAGGACAAGAGATGGGTCAGTAAATAGTGAGAAGGACACGAGATGGGTCTGTAAATAGTGAGAAGACCACGAGATGGGTATGTAAATAGTGAGAAGGATACAAAATGGGTCTCCTGCTCTGTATGGGTCTGTGAATAGTGAGAAGGACACGTGATGGGTTTGTGAATAGTGAGAAGGACATGAGATTGTTCTGTAAATTGTGAGAAGGAGACGAGATGGGTCTGTAAATAGTGCGAAGGACACGAGATGGGACTCCTGCACTGTATGGGTATGTAAATAGTGAGAAGACCACGAGATGGGTTTCCTGCACTGTATGGGTCTGTAAATAGTGAGAAGGCCACAAGATTGGTCTGTAAATAGTGAGAAGGACACGAGATGGGCCTTTCAATATTGGGAGAGATACAAAATGAGTCTCCTGCACTGTATGGGTCTCTAAATAGTGAGAAGGACAAGAGATGGGTCAGTAAATAGTGAGAAGGACATGAGATGGGTCTGTAAATAGTGAGAAAGACACAAGATGCACATCCTGCTCTGTATGGGTTTGTAAATTGTGAGGAGGCTACGAGATGGGTCTGTAAATAGTGAGAAGGACACGAGATGGGTCTCCTGCACTGTATGGGTCTGTAATTAGTGAGAAGGACACGAGATGCATGTCCTGCTCTGTATGGGTTTGTAAATTGTGAGGAGGAGATGAAACTGGTCTGTAAATAGCGAGAAGGGTACTGTGTGGGTCTGTAAACAGTGAGAAGGACATGTGATGGGTCTGTAAATAGTGAGAAGGACACGAGATGGGACTCCTGCACTGTATGGGTCTGTAAATAGTGAGAAGGACACGAGATGGGTCTCCTGCACTGTATGGGTCTGTAAATAGTGAGAAGGACATGAGATGGGTCTCCTGCACTGTATGGGTCTGTAACTAGTATGAAGGATACAAGATGGGTCTACTGCACTGTATGGGTCTGTAAATAGTGAGAAGGCCAGGAGATGGGTCTCCTGCACTGTATGGGTCTGTAAATAGTGAGAAGGCCACGAGATGCACTTCCAGCTCTGCATGTGTTTGTAAATATTAAGAAGGACACGAGATGTGTCAGTAAATAGTGAGAAGAACACCAGATGTGTCTGCAAATACTGAGAAGGACAAAACATGTGTCTCCTGCTCTGTATGGGTCTGCAAATAGTGAGACAGACACGTGTTGGGTCTGTGAATAGTGAGAAGGACACGTGATGGGTTTGTGAATAGTGAGAAGGACGTGAGATTGGTCTGTAAATTGTGAGAAGGAGATGAGATCGGCTTGTAAATAGTGAGAAGGACACGAGATGGGTCTGTAAATAGTGAGAAGGACACGAGATGGGACTGTAAATAGTGAGAAGGACACGAGATGTTTCTCCTGCACTGTATGCATTTGTAAATAGTGAGAAGGACACGAGATGGGCCTGTAAATAGTGAGAAAGGCACGAGATGGGTCTCCTGCACTGTATGGGTCTGTAAATAGTGAGAAGGACATGAGATGGGTCTGTAAATAGTGAGAAAGGCACGAGATGGGTCTCCTGCACTGTATGGGTCTGTGAATAGTGAGAAGGCCACGCGATGCACTTCCAGCTCTGTATGGGTTTGTAAATATTGAGAAGGACACGAGACGTGTCTGTAGATAGTGAGAAGGCCATGAGATGGGTCTCCTGCACTGTATGGGTCTGTATATAGTGAGAAGGAGAGGAGATGGGCCTGTAAATAGTGAGAAGGACACGAGATGGGTCTGTAAATAGTGAGAAGGATACGAGATGGGTCTGTAACTAGTGCGAAGGACACGAGATGGGACTCCTGCACTGTATGGGTATGTAAATAGTGAGAAGACCACGAGATGGGTCTCCTGCACTGTATGGGTCTGTAAATAGTGAGAAGGCCACAAGATTGTTCTGTAAATAGTGAGAAGGACACGAGGTGGGCCTGTTAATATTGGGAAAGATACAAAATGGGTCTCCTGCACTGTATGGGTCTCCAAATAGTGAGAAGGACAAGAGATGGGTCAGTAAATAGTGAGAAGGACACGAGATGGGTCTGTAAATAGTGAGAAAGACACAAGATGCACATCCTGCTCTGTATGGGTATGTAAATTGTGAGAAGGACACGAGATGGGTCTCCTGCACTGTATGGGTCTGTAAATAGTGAGAAGGACACGAGATGGGTCTCCTGCACTGTATGGGTCTGTAAATAGTGAGAAGGACATGAGATGGGTCTCCTGCACTGTATGGGTCTGTAACTAGTATGAAGGATACAAGATGGGTCTACTGCACTGTATGGGTCTGTAAATAGTGAGAAGGCCAGGAGATGGGTCTCCTGCACTGTATGGGTCTGTAAATAGTGAGAAGGCCACGAGATGCACTTCCAGCTCTGCATGTCTTTGTAAATATTAAGAAGGACACGAGATGTGTCAGTAAATAGTGAGAAGAACACCAGATGTGTCTGCAAATACTGAGAAGGACAAAACATGTGTCTCCTGCTCTGTATGGGTCTGTAAAAGGTGAGACGGACACGTGTTGGGTTTGTAAATAGTGAGAAGGACATGAGATTGGTCTGTAAATAAGGAGAAGGACACCAGATGGGTCTGTAAATGCTGCGAAGGACACGAGATGGGACTCCTGCACTGTATGGGTCTGTAAATAGTGTGAAGAGCACAAGATGGGTCTCCTGCACTGTATGGGTCTGTAAATAGTGAGAAGGCCACAAGATTGCTCTGTAAATACTGAGAAGGACACGAGATGCGCCTGTCAATATTGGGAAAGATACAGAATGAGACTCCTGCACTGTATGGGTCTCCAAATAGTGAGAAGGACACAAGGTGGGTCTGTAAATAGTGAGAAAGATACGAGATGTGTCTGTAAATAGTGCGATGGGCACGAGATGGGTCTCCTGCACTATATGGGTCTGTAAATAGTGAGAAGGCCACGCGATGCACTTCCAGCTCTGTATGGGTTTGTAAATATTGAGAAGGACACGAGACGTGTCTGTAGATAGTGAGAAGGCCATGAGATGGGTCTCCTGCACTGTATGGGCCTGTAAATAGTGAGAAGGACACGAGATGGGTCTGTAAATAGTGAGAAGGACACCAGATGGGTCTGCAAATACTAAGAAGGACACCAGATGGGTCTCCTGCTCTGTGTGGGTCTGTAAGCTGTGAGAAGAACACGTGATGGGTTTGTAAATAGTGAGAAGGACATGAGATTGGTCTGTAAATAAGGAGAAGGACACCAGATGGGGCTTTAAATAGTGAGAAGGATACGTGATGGGTCTGTAAATAGTGAGAAGGACACGAGATGGGTCTCCTGCACTGTATGTGTCTGTAAAGAGTGAGAAGGTCATGAGATGGTTCTCCTGCACTGTATGGGTCTGTAAATACTGAGAAGGACACAAGATGGGTCTCCTGCACTGTATTGGTCTGTAAATAGTGAGAAGGCCACGAGATGGGTCTCCTGCACTGTATGGGTCTGTAAATAGTGAGAAGGCCAGGAGATGGTTCTGTAAATAGTAAGAAGGACAGGAGATGGGTCTGTAAATACTGCGAAGGACATGAGATGGGCTTGTAAATAGTGAGAAGGACACGAGATTGGCCTGTAAATAGTGTGAAGGACACTGTATGGGTCTGTAAATAGTGAGAAGGACACGAGATGGGTCTGTAAATAGTGAGATGGATACGAGATGGGTCTGTAAATAGTGCGAAGGACACGAGATGGGACTCCTGCACTGTATGGGTCTGTAAATAGTGAGAAGACCACGAGATGGGTCTCCTGCACTGTATGGGTCTGTAAATAGTGAGAAGGCCACAAGATTGCTCTGTAAATAGTGTGAAGGACACGAGATGGGTCTCCTGCACTGTATGGGTCTGTAAATAGTGAGAAGGACACAAGATGAGTCTCCTGCACTGTATGGGTCTGTAAATAGTGAGAAGGCCACGAGATGGGACTCCTGCACTGTATGGGTCTGTAAATAATGAGAATGCCACGATATGGGTCTGTAAATATGAAGAAGGACAGGAGATGGGGCTGTAAATAGTGAGAATGACACGAGATGGGCCTGTAAAAAGTTAGAAGGACACGAGATTGGTCTGTAATTAGTGAGAAGTATACAAAATGGGTCTCCTGCACTGTATCGGTCTGCAAATAGTGAGAAGGACAAGAGATGTGTCTGTAAATAGTGAGAAGGACACCAGATTGGTCTGCAAATACTGAGAAGGACACCAGATGTGTCTCCTGCTCTGTATGGGTCTGTGAATAGTGAGAAGGACACGTGATGGGTTTGTGAATAGTGAGAAGGACACGAGATTGGTCTGTAAATTGTGAGAAGGAGACGAGATGGGCTTGTAAATAGTGAGAAGGACATGAGATGGGTCTGGAAATAGTGAGAAGGTTACGAGATGGGACTGTAAATAGTGAGAAGGACACGAGATGGGTCTCCTGCACAGTATGCATTTGTAAATAGTGAGAAGGACACGTGGTGGGCCTGTAAATAGTGAGAAAGGCAGGATATGGGTCTCCTGCAGTGTATGGGTCTGTAAATAGTGAGAAGGACACGAGATGGGCCTGTAAGTAGTGAGAAAGGCACGAGATGGGTCTCCTGCACTGTATGGGTCTGTAAATAGTGAGAAGGCCATGCGATGCACTTCCAGCTCTGTATGGGTTTGTAAATATTGAGAAGGACTCGAGACGTGTCTGTAGATAGTGAGAAGGCCATGTGATGGGTCTCCTGCACTGTATGGGTCTGTAAATAGTGAGAAGGACCCGAGATGGGTCTGTAAATAGTGAGAAAGGCAGGATATGGGTCTCCTGCACTGTATTGGTCTGTAAATAGTGCGAAGGACACGAGATGGGTCTCCTGCACTGTATGGGTCTGTAAATAGTGAGAAGGCCATGCAATGCACTTCCAGCTCTGTATGGGTTTGTAAATATTGAGAAGGACTCGAGAAGTGTCTGTAGATAGTGAGAAGGCCATGTGATGGGTCTCCTGCACTGTATGGGTCTGTAAATAGTGTGAAGACCACGAGATGGGTCTCCTGCACTGTATGAGTCTGTAAATAGTGAGAAGGCCACAAGATTGCTCTGTAAATAGTGAGAAGGACACGAGATGCGCCTGTCAATATTGGGAAAGATACAAAATGAGTCTCCTGCACTGTATGGGTCTCCAAATAGTGAGAAGGACACAAGGTGGGTCTGTAAATAGTGAGAAAGATACGAGATGTGTCTGTAAATAGTGCGAAGGGCACGAGATGGGTCTCCTGCACTATATGGGTCTGTAAATAGTGAGAAGGCCACGCGATGCACTTCCAGCTCTGTATGGGTTTGTAAATATTGAGAAGGACTCGAGACGTGTCTGTAGATAGTGAGAAGGCCATGTGATGGGTCTCCTGCACTGTATGGGTCTGTAAATAGTGAGAAGGACACGAGATGGGCCTGTAAATACTGAGAAGGACACGAGATGGGTCTGTTAATAGTGAGAAGGATACGAGATGGGTCTGTAAATAGTGAGAAGGACCCGAGATGGGTCTGTAAATAGTGCGAAGGAGACGAGATGGGACTCCTGCACTGTATGGGTCTGTAAATAGTGTGAAGAGCACAAGATGGGTCTCCTGCACTGTATGGGTCTGTAAATAGTGAGAAGGCCACAAGATTGCTCTGTAAATAGTGAGAAGGACACGAGATGCGCCTGTCAATATTGGGAAAGATACAAAATGAGTCTCCTGCACTGTATGGGTCTCCAAATAGTGAGAAGGACACAAGGTGGGTCTGTAAATAGTGAGAAAGATACGAGATGTGTCTGTAAATAGTGTGAAGGGCACGAGATGGGTCTCCTGCACTATATGGGTCTGTAAATAGTGAGAAGGCCACGCGATGCACTTCCAGCTCTGTATGGGTTTGTAAATATTGAGAAGGACTCGAGACGTGTCTGTAGATAGTGAGAAGGCCATGTGATGGGTCTCCTGCACTGTATGGGTCTGTAAATAGTGAGAAGGAGAGGAGATGGGCCTGTAAATAGTGAGAAGGACACGAGATGGGCCTGTAAATAGTGAGAAGGACACGAGATGGGTCTGTTAATAGTGAGAAGGATACGAGATGGGTCTGTAAATAGTGCGAAGGACACGAGATGGGACTCCTGCACTGTATGGGTCTGTAAATAGTGAGAAGACCACGAGATGGGTCTCCTGCACTGTATGGGTCTGTAAATAGTGAGAAGGCCACAAGATTGCTCTGTAAATAGTGAGAAGGACACGAGATGCGCCTGTCATTATTGGGAAAGATACAAAATGAGTCTCCTGCACTGTATGGGTCTCCAAATAGTGAGAAGGACACGAGGTGGGTCTGTAAATAGTGAGAAAGATACGAGATGTGTCTGTAAATAGTGCGAAGGACACGGGAAGAGTCTCCTGCACTGTATGGGTCTGTAAATAGTGAGAAGCATACAAAATGGGTCTCCTGCACTGTATGGGTCTGGAAATGGTCAGAAGGACAAGAGATGTGTCTGCAAATACTGAGAAGGACACCAGATGGGTCTCCTGCTCTGTATGGGTCTGTGAATAGTGAGAAGGACACGAGATTGGTCTGTAAATTGTGAGAAGGAGACGAGATGGGCTTGTAAATAGTGAGAAGGTCACGAGATGGGTCTGTAAATAGTGAGAAGGTTACGAGATGGGACTGTAAATAGTGAGAAGGACACGAGATGGGTCTCCTGCACTGTATGCATTTGTAAATACTGAGAAGGACACGAGATGGGCCTGTAAATAGTGAGAAAGGCAGGATATGGGTCTCCTGCACTGTATGGGTCTGTAAATAGTGAGAAGGACACGAGATGGGCCTGTAAATAGTGAGAAAGGCACGAGATGGTTCTCCTGCACTGGATGGGTCTGTAAATAGTGAGAAGGCCACGCGATGCACTTCCAGCTCTGTATGGGTTTGTAAATATTGAGAAGGACACGAGACGTGTCTGTAGATAGTGAGAAGGCCATGAGATGGGTCTCCTGCACTGTATGGGCCTGTAAATAGTGAGAAGGACACGAGATGGGTCTGTAAATAGTGAGAAGGACACCAGATGGGTCTGCAAATACTAAGAAGGACACCAGATGGGTCTCCTGCTCTGTGTGGGTCTGTAAGCTGTGAGAAGAACACGTGATGGGTTTGTAAATAGTGAGAAGGACATGAGATTGGTCTGTAAATAGTGAAAAGGACACATGATGGGTTTGTAAATAGTGAGTAGGAGACGAGATGGGCCTGTAAATAGTGAGAAGGACAAGAGATGGGTCTGTAAATAGTGAGAAGGATACGAGATGGGTCAGTAAATAATGAGAAGGACATGAGATGTGTCTCCTGCACTGCATGGGTCTGTAAATAGTGAGAAGTTCACGAGATGGGTTTCCTGCACTGTATGGGTCTGTAAATAGTGAGAAGGACACAAGGTGAGTTTCCTGCACTGTGTGGGTCTGTAAATATTGAGAATGCCACGAGATGGGTCTGTAAATAGTAAGAAGGAGAGGAGATGGGTCTGTAAATAGTGAGAAGGATACAAAATGGGTCTCCTGTACTGTATGGGTCTGCATATAGTGAGAAGGACAAGAGATGTGTCTGTAAATAGTGAGAAGGATACCAGATGGGTCTGCAAATACTGAGAAGGACACCAGATGGGTCTCCTGCTCTGTATGGGTCTGTAAGTAGTGAGAAGGGCACGTGATGGGTTTGTAAATAGTGAGAAGGACACGAGATTGGTCTGTAAATAGTGAGAAGGAGACGAGATGTGCATGTAAATAGTGAAAAGGACACGATATGGGTCTGTAAATAGTGAGAAGGATACGAGATGGGTCTGTAAATAGTGAGAAGGACACGAGTTGGGTCTCCTGCACTGTAATGGTCTGTAAATAGTGAGAAGGTCATGAGATGGGTCTGCTGCACTGTATGGGTCTGTAAATAGTGACAAGGCCACGAGATGGGTCTCCTGCACTGTATGGGTCTGTAAATAGTGAGAAGGCCAGGAGATGGGTCTGGAAATAGTAAGAAGGACAGGAGATGGGTCTGTAAATAGTGAGAAGGACACGAGATTGGTCTGTAAAGAGTGAGAAGGAAGTGAGATGCACGTCCTGCTCTATATGGGTTTGTAAATTGTGACGAGGAGACGAAATGGGTCCGTAAATAGCGAGAAGGAAACGAGATGGGTCTCCTGCACTGTATGGGTCTGTAAATACTGAGAAGGCCACGAGCTGAACTTCCAGCTCTGCATGGGTTTGTAAATATTAAGAACGACACGAGATGTGTCAGTAAATAGTGAGAAGGACACCAGATGTGTCTGCAAATACTGAGAAGGACACAGGATGTGTCTCCTGCTCTGTATGGGTCTTTAAATATTGAGAAGGACACGTGATGGGTTTGTAAATAGTGAGAAGGACACGAGATGGGCCTGTAAATAGTGAGAAGGACACGAGATGGGTCTGTAAATAGTGAGAAGGTTACGAGATGGGACTGTAAATAGTGAGAAGGACACGAGATGGGTCTCCTGCACTGTATGGGTCTGTAAATAGTGAGAAGGACATGAGATGGGTCTACTGCACTGTATGGGTCTGTAAATAGTGGGAAGGCCAGGAGATGGGTCTCCTGCACTGTATGGGTCTGTAAATAATGAGAAGGCCACGAGATGCACTTCCAGCTCTGCATGTGTTTGTAAATATTAAGAAGGACACGAGATGTGTCAGGAACTAGTGAGAAGAACACCAGATGTGTCTGCAAATACTGAGAAGGACACAGGATGTGTCTCCTGCTCTGTATGGGTCTTTAAATATTGAGAAGGACACGTGATGCGTTTGTAAATAGTGAGAAGGACACGAGATGGGCCTGTAAATAGTGAGAAGGACACGAGATGGGTCTGTAAATAGTGAGAAGGTTACGAGATGGGACTGTAAATAGTGAGAAGGACACGAGATGGGTCTCCTGCACTGTATGGGTCTGTAAATAGTGAGAAGGACATGAGATGGGTCTACTGCACTGTATGGGTCTGTAAATAGTGGGAAGGCCAGGAGATGGGTCTCCTGCACTGTATGGGTCTGTAAATAATGAGAAGGCCACGAGATGCACTTCCAGCTCTGCATGTGTTTGTAAATATTAAGAAGGACACGAGATGTGTCAGGAAATAGTGAGAAGAACACCAGATGTGTCTGCAAATACTGAGAAGGGCAAAATATGTGCCTCCTGCTCTGTATGTGTCTGTAAATAGTGAGACGGACAAGTGTTGGGTTTGTAAATAGTGAGAAGGACACAATATTGGTCTGTAAATACTGAGAAGGAGACAATATGGGCCTGTAAATAGTGAGAAGGACACAAGATGGGCCTGTAAATAGTGAGAAGGACATGAGATGGGTCTGTAAATAGTGAGAAGGTTACGAGATGGGACTGTAAATAGTGAGAAGGACACGAGATGGGTCTCCTGCACAGTATGCATTTGTAAATAGTGAGAAGGACACGAGATGGGCCTGTAAATAGTTAGAAAGGCAGGATATGGGTCTCCTGCAGTGTATGGGTCTGTAAATAGTGAGAAGGACACGAGATGGGCCTGTAAATAGTGAGAAAGGCACGAGATGGGTCTCCTGCACTGTATGGGTCTGTAAAATGTGAGAAGGCCACGCGATGCACTTCCAGCTCTGTATGGGTTTGTAAATATTGAGAAGGACACGAAATGTGTCTGTAAATAGTGAGAATGACACCATATGGGTTTGCAAATACTGAGAAGGCCACCAGATGGGTCTCCTGCTCTGTATGGGTCTGTAAATAGTGAGAAGGACACGTGATGGGTTTGTAAATAGTGAGTAGGAGACGAGATGGGCCTGTAAATAGTGAGAAGGACAAGAGATGGGTCTGTAAATAGTGAGAAGGATACGAGATGGGTCAGTAAATAATGAGAAGGACATGAGATGTGTCTCCTGCACTGTATGGGTCTGTAAATAGTGAGAAGTTCACGAGATGGGTTTCCTGCACTGTATGGGTCTGTAAATAGTGAGAAGGACACAAGATGAGTTTCCTGCACTGTGTGGGTCTGTAAATATTGAGAATGCCATGAGATGGGTCTGTAAATAGTAAGAAGGAGAGGAGATGGGTCTGTAAATAGTGAGAAGGATACAAAATGGGTCTCCTGTACTGTATGGGTCTGCATATAGTGAGAAGGACAAGAGATGTGTCTGTAAATAGTGAGAAGGATACCAGATGGGTCTGCAAATACTGAGAAGGACACCAGATGGGTCTCCTGCTCTGTATGGGTCTGTAAGTAGTGAGAAGGGCACGTGATGGGTTTGTAAATAGTGAGAAGGACACGAGATTGGTCTGTAAATAGTGAGAAGGAGACGAGATGTGCATGTAAATAGTGAGAAGGACACGATATGGGTCTGTAAATAGTGAGAAGGGTACGAGATGGGTCTGTAAATAGTGAGAAGGACACGAGTTGGGTCTCCTGCACTGTAATGGTCTGTAAATAGTGAGAAGGTCATGAGATGTGTCTGCTGCACTGTATGGGTCTGTAAATAGTGAGAAGGACACAGGATGGGTCTCCTGCACTGTATGGGTCTGTAAATAGTGACAAGGCCACGAGATGGGTCTCCTGCACTGTATGGGTCTGTAAATAGTGAGAAGGCCAGGAGATGGGTCTGGAAATAGTAAGAAGGACAGGAGATGGGTCTGTAAATAGTGAGAAGGACACGAGATTGGTCTGTAAAGAGTGAGAAGGAAGTGAGATGCACGTCCTGCTCTATATGGGTTTGTAAATTGTGACGAGGAGACGAAATGGGTCCGTAAATAGCGAGAAGGAAACGAGATGGGTCTCCTGCACTGTATGGGTCTGTAAATAGTGAGAAGGCCACGAGCTGAACTTCCAGCTCTGCATGGGTTTGTAAATATTAAGAACGACACGAGATGTGTCAGTAAATAGTGAGAAGGACACCAGATGTGTCTGCAAATACTGAGAAGGACACAGGATGTGTCTCCTGCTCTGTATGGGTCTTTAAATATTGAGAAGGACACGTGATGGGTTTGTAAATAGTGAGAAGGACACGAGATGGGTCTGTAAATAGTGAGAATGACACGAGATGGGCCTGTAAATAGTGAGAAGGATACAAAATGGGTCTCCTGCACTGTATGGGTCTGGAAATAGTCAGAAGGACAAGAGATGTGTCTGCAAATACTGAGAAGGACACCAGATGTGTCTCCTGCTCTGTATGGGTCTGTGAATAGTGAGAAGGACACGTGATGGGTTTGTGAATAGTGAGAAGGACACGAGATTGGTCTGTAAATTGTGAGAAGGAGACGAGATGGGCTTGTAAATACTGAGAAGGACACGAGATGGGCCTGTAAATAGTGAGAAAGGCAGGATATGGGTCTCCTGCACTGTATGGGTCTGTAAATAGTGAGAAAGACACGAGATGGGCCTGTAAGTAGTGAGAAAGGCACGAGATGGGTCTCCTGCACTGTATGGGTCTGTAAATAGTGAGAAGGACACGTGATGGGTTTGTAAATAGTGAGTAGGAGACGAGATGGGCCTGTAAATAGTGAGAAGGACAAGAGATGGGTCTGTAAATAGTGAGAAGGATAGGAGATGGGTCAGTAAATAGTGAGAAGGACACGAGATGTGTCTCCTGCACTGTATGGGTCTGTAAATAGTGAGAAGTTCACGAGATGGGTTTCCTGCACTGTATGGGTCTGTAAATAGTGAGAAGGACACAAGATGAGTTTCCTGCACTGTGTGGGTCTGTAAATATTGAGAATGCCACGAGATGGGTCTGTAAATATTAAGAAGGAGAGGAGATGGGTCTGTAAATAGTGAGAAGGATACAAAATGGGTCTCCTGTACTGTATGGGTCTGCATATAGTGAGAAGGACAAGAGATGTGTCTGTAAATAGTGAGAAGGATACCAGATGGGTCTGCAAATACTGAGAAGGACACCAGATGGGTCTCCTGCTCTGTATGGGTCTGTAAGTAGTGAGAAGGACACGTGATGGGTTTGTAAATAGTGAGAAGGACACGAGATTGGTCTGTAAATAGTGAGAAGGAGACGAGATGTGCGTGTAAATAGTGAGAAGGACACAATATGGGTCTGTAAATAGTGAGAAGGATACGAGATGGGTCTGTAAATAGTGAGAAGGACACGAGTTGGGTCTCCTGCACTGTAATGGTCTGTAAATAGTGAGAAGGTCATGAGATGGGTCTGCTGCACTATATGGGTCTGTAAATAGTGAGAAGGACACAGGATGGGTCTCCTGCACTGTATGGGTCTGTAAATAGTGACAAGGCCACGAGATGGGTCTCCTGCACTGTATGGGTCTGTAAATAGTGAGAAGGCCAGGAGATGGGTCTGGAAATAGTAAGAAGGAATGGAGATGGGTCTGTAAATAGTGAGAAGGACACGAGATTGGTCTGTAAAGAGTGAGAAGGAAGTGAGATGCACGTCCTGCTCTATATGGGTTTGTAAATTGTGACGAGGAGACGAAATGGGTCCGTAAATAGCGAGAAGGAAACGAGATGGGTCTCCTGCACTGTATGGGTCTGTAAATAGTGAGAAGGCCACGAGCTGAACTTCCAGCTCTGCATGGGTTTGTAAATATTAAGAACGACACGAGATGTGTCAGTAAATAGTGAGAAGGACACCAAATGTGTCTGCAAATACTGAGAAGGACACAGGATGTGTCTCCTGCTCTGTATGGGTCTTTAAATAGTGAGAAGGACACGTGATGGGTTTGTAAATAGTGAGAAGGACACGAGATGGGCCTGTAAATTGTGAGAAGGACACGAGATGGGTCTGTAAATAGTGAGAAGGTTACGAGATGGGACTGTAAATAGTGAGAAGGACACGAGATGGGTCTCCTGCACTGTATGGGTCTGTAAATAGTGAGAAGGACTTGAGATGGGTCTACTGCACTGTATGGGTCTGTAAATAGTGGGAAAGCCAGGAGATGGGTCTCCTGCACTGTATGGGTCTGTAAATAATGAGAAGGCCACGAGATGCACTTCCAGTTCTGCATGTGTTTGTAAATATTAAGAAGGACACGAGATGTGTCAGGAAATAGTGAGAAGAACACCAGATGTGTCTGCAAATACTGAGAAGGACAAAATATGTGTCTCCTGCTCTGTGTGTGTCTGTAAATAGTGAGACGGACAAGTGTTGGGTTTGTAAATAGTGAGAAGGACACAATATTGGTCTGTAAATACTGAGAAGGAGACAATATGGGCCTGTAAATAGTGAGAAGGACACGAGATGGGCCTGTAAATAGTGAGAAGGACACGAGATGGGCCTGTTAATAGTGAGAAGGACACGAGATGGGTCTGTAAATAGTGAGAATGACACGAGATGGGCCTGTAAATAGTGAGAAGGATACAAAATGGGTCTCCTGCAGTGTATGGGTCTGGAAATAGTCAGAAGGACAAGAGATGTGTCTGCAAATACTGAGAAGGACACCAGATGTGTCTCCTGCTCTGTATGGGTCTGTGAATAGTGAAAAGGACACGTGATGGGTTTGTGAATAGTGAGAAGGACACGAGATTGGTCTGTAAATTGTGAGAAGGAGACGAGATGGGCTTGTAAATAGTGAGAAGGACACGAGATGGGCCTGTAAATAGTGAGAAAGGCAGGATATGGGTCTCCTGCACTGTATGGGTCTGTAAATAGTGAGAAGGACACGAGATGGGCCTGTAAGTAGTGAGAAAGGCACGAGATGGGTCTCCTGCACTGTATGGGTCTGTAAATAGTGAGAAGGACACGAGATGGGCCTGTAAATAGTGAGAAAGGCACGAGATGGGTCTCCTGCACTGTATGGGTCTGTAAATAGTAAGAAGGCCACGCAATGCACTTCCAGCTCTGTATGGGTTTGTAAATATTGAGAAGGACACGAAATGTGTCTGTAAATAGTGAGAATGACACCACATGGGTCTGCAAATACTGAGAAGGACACCAGATGGGTCTCCTGCTCTGTATGGGTCTGTAAGTAGTGAGAAGGACACGTGATGGGTTTGTAAATAGTGAGAAGGACACGAGATTGTTCCGTAAATAATGAGAAGGAGACGAGATGTGCATGTAAATAGTGAGAAGGACACGATATGGGTCTGTAAATAGTGAGATGGATACGAGATGGGTCTGTAAATAGTGCGAAGGACACGAGATGGGACTCCTGCACTGTATGGGTCTGTAAATAGTGAGAAGGACAAGAGATGAGTCTGCAAATACTGAGAAGGACACCAGATGTGTCTCCTGCTCTGTATGGGTCTGTGAATACTGAGAAGGACACGTGATGGGTTTGTGAATAGTGAGAAGGACACGAGATTGGTCTGTAAATAGCGAGAAGGAAACGAGATGGGTCTCCTGCACTGTATGGGTCTGTAAATAGTGAGAAGGCCACGAGCTGAACTTCCAGCTCTGCATGGGTTTGTAAATATTAAGAACGACACGAGATGTGTCAGTAAATAGTGAGAAGGACACCAGATGTGTCTGCAAATACTGAGAAGGACACCAGATGTGTCTCCTGCTCTGTATGGGTCTGTGAATAGTGAAAAGGACACGTGATGGGTTTGTGAATGGTGAGAAGGACACGAGATTGGTCTGTAAATTGTGAGAAGGAGACGAGATGGGCTTGTAAATAGTGAGAAGGACACGAGATGGGCCTGTAAATAGTGAGAAAGGCAGGATATGGGTCTCCTGCACTGTATGGGTCTGTAAATAGTGAGAAGGACACGAGATGGGCCTGTAAGTAGTGAGAAAGGCACGAGATGGGTCTCCTGCACTGTATGGGTCTGTAAATAGTAAGAAGGCCACGCAATGCACTTGCAGCTCTGTATGGGTTTGTAAATATTGAGAAGGACACGAAATGTGTCTGTAAATAGTGAGAATGACACCACATGGGTCTGCAAATACTGAGAAGGACACCAGATGGGTCTCCTGCTCTGTATGGGTCTGTAAGTTGTGAGAAGGACACGTGATGGGTTTGTAAATAGTGAGAAGGACACGAGATTGGTCTGTAAATAGTGAGAAGGAGACGAGATGTGCATGTAAATAGTGAGAAGGACACGATATGGGTCTGTAAATAGTGAGAAGGATACGAGATGGGTCTGTAAATAGTGAGAAGGACACGAGTTGGGTCTCCTGCACTGTAATGGTCTGTAAATAGTGAGAAGGTCATGAGATGAGTCTGCTGCACTGTATGGGTCTGTAAATAGTGAGAAGGACACAGGATGGGTCTCCTGCACTGTATGGGTCTGTAAATAGTGACAAGGCCACGAGATGGGTCTCCTGCACTGTATGGGTCTGTAAATAGTGAGAAGGCCAGGAGATGGGTCTGGAAATAGTAAGAAGGACAGGAGATGGGTCTGTATATAGTGAGAAGGACACGAGATTGGTCTGTAAAGAGTGAGAAGGAAGTGAGATGCACATCCTGCTCTATATGGGTTTGTAAATTGTGACGAGGAGACGAAATGGGTCCGTAAATAGCGAGAAGGAAACGAGATGGGTCTCCTGCACTGTATGGGTCTGTAAATAGTGAGAAGGCCACGAGCTGAACTTCCAGCTCTGCATGGGTTTGTAAATATTAAGAACGACACGAGATGTGTCAGTAAATAGTGAGAAGGACACCAGATGTGTCTGCAAATACTGAGAAGGACACAGGATGTGTCTCCTGCTCTGTATGGGTCTGTAAATAGTGAGACGGACACGTGTTGGGTTTGTAAATAGTGAGAAGGACACGATATTGGACTGTAAATACTGAGAAGGAGACGAGATGGGTCTGTAAATAGTGAGAAGGTTACGAGATGGGACTGTAAATAGTGAGAAGGACACGAGATGGGTCTGTAAATAGTTAGAATGACACGAGATGGACCTGTAAATAGTGAGAAGGATACAAAATGGGTCTCCTGCACTGTATGGGTCTGGAAATAGTGAGAAGGCCAGGAGATGGGTCTGGAAATAGTAAGAAGGACAGGAGATGGGTCTGTATATAGTGAGAAGGACACGAGATTGGTCTGTAAAGAGTGAGAAGGAAGTGAGATGCACATCCTGCTCTATATGGGTTTGTAAATTGTGACGAGGAGACGAAATGGGTCCGTAAATAGCGAGAAGGAAACGAGATGGGTCTCCTGCACTGTATGGGTCTGTAAATAGTGAGAAGGCCACGAGCTGAACTTCCAGCTCTGCATGGGTTTGTAAATATTAAGAACGACACGAGATGTGTCAGTAAATAGTGAGAAGGACACCAGATGTGTCTGCAAATACTGAGAAGGACACAGGATGTGTCTCCTGCTCTGTATGGGTCTGTAAATAGTGAGACGGACACGTGTTGGGTTTGTAAATAGTGAGAAGGACACGATATTGGACTGTAAATACTGAGAAGGAGACGAGATGGGTCTGTAAATAGTGAGAAGGTTACGAGATGGGACTGTAAATAGTGAGAAGGACACGAGATGGGTCTGTAAATAGTTAGAATGACACGAGATGGACCTGTAAATAGTGAGAAGGATACAAAATGGGTCTCCTGCACTGTATGGGTCTGGAAATAGTCAGAAGGACAAGAGATGTGTCTGCAAATACTGAGAAGGACACCAGATGTGTCTCCTGCTCTGTATGGGTCTGTAAATACTGAGAAGGACACGAGATGTGTCTCCTGCACTGTATGGGTCTGTAAATAGTGAGTTCACGAGATGGGTTTCCTGCACTGTATGGGTCTGTAAATAGTGAGAAGGACACAAAATGAGTTTCCTGCACTGTGTGGGTCTGTAAATATTGAGAATGCCACGAGATGAGTCTGTAAATAGTAGGAAGGAGAGGAGATGGGTCTGTAAATAGTGAGAAGGATACAAAATGGGTCTCCTGTACTGTATGGGTCTGCATATAGTGAGAAGGACAAGAGATGTGTCTGTAAATAGTGAGAAGGATACCAGATGGGTCTCCTGCTCTGTATGGGTCTGTAAGTAGTGAGAAGGACACGTGATGGGTTTGTAAATAGTGAGAAGGACACAAGATTGGTCTGTAAATAGTGAGAAGGAGACGAGATGTGCATGTAAATAGTGGAAGGACACGATATGGGTCTTTAAATAGTGAGAAGGACACGAGATGGGTCTCCTGCATTGTATGTGTCTGTAAAGAGTGAGAAGGTCATGAGATGGTTCTCCTGCACTGTATGGGTCTGTAAATACTGAGAAGGACACAAGATGGGTCTCCTGCACTGTATTGGTCTGTAAATAGTGAGAAGGCCACGAGATGGTTCTGTAAATAGTAAGAAGGACAGGAGATGGGTCTGTAAATACTGCGAAGGACATGAGATGGGCTTGTAAATAGTGAGAAGGACACTGTATGGGTCTGTAAATAGTGACAAGGACACGAGATGGGTCTGTAAATAGTGAGATGGATACGAGATGGGTCTGTAAATAGTGCGAAGGACACGAGATGGGACTCCTGCACTGTATGGGTCTGTAAATAGTGAGAAGGACAAGAGATGAGTCTGCAAATACTGAGAAGGACACCAGATGTGTCTCCTGCTCTGTATGGGTCTGTGAATACTGAGAAGGACACGTGATGGGTTTGTGAATAGTGAGAAGGACACGAGATTGGTCTGTAAATAGCGAGAAGGAAACGAGATGGGTCTCCTGCACTGTATGGGTCTGTAAATAGTGAGAAGGCCACGAGATGAACTTCCAGCTCTGCATGGGTTTGTAAATATTAAGAACGACACGAGATGTGTCAGTAAATAGTGAGAAGGACACCAGATGTGTCTGCAAATACTGAGAAGGACACCAGATGTGTCTCCTGCTCTGTATGGGTCTGTGAATAGTGAAAAGGACACGTGATGGGTTTGTGAATGGTGAGAAGGACACGAGATTGGTCTGTAAATTGTGAGAAGGAGACGAGATGGGCTTGTAAATAGTGAGAAGGACACGAGATGGGCCTGTAAATAGTGAGAAAGGCAGGATATGGGTCTCCTGCACTGTATGGGTCTGTAAATAGTGAGAAGGACACGAGATGGGCCTGTAAGTAGTGAGAAAGGCACGAGATGGGTCTCCTGCACTGTATGGGTCTGTAAATAGTAAGAAGGCCACGCAATGCACTTGCAGCTCTGTATGGGTTTGTAAATATTGAGAAGGACACGAAATGTGTCTGTAAATAGTGAGAATGACACCACATGGGTCTGCAAATACTGAGAAGGACACCAGATGGGTCTCCTGCTCTGTATGGGTCTGTAAGTTGTGAGAAGGACACGTGATGGGTTTGTAAATAGTGAGAAGGACACGAGATTGGTCTGTAAATAGTGAGAAGGAGACGAGATGTGCATGTAAATAGTGAGAAGGACACGATATGGGTCTGTAAATAGTGAGAAGGATACGAGATGGGTCTGTAAATAGTGAGAAGGACACGAGTTGGGTCTCCTGCACTGTAATGGTCTGTAAATAGTGAGAAGGTCATGAGATGAGTCTGCTGCACTGTATGGGTCTGCATATAGTGAGAAGGACAAGAGATGTGTCTGTAAATAGTGAGAAGGATACCAGATGGGTCTGCAAATACTGAGAAGGACACCAGATGGGTCTCCTGCTCTGTATGGGTCTGTAAGTAGTGAGAAGGGCACGTGATGGGTTTGTAAATAGTGAGAAGGACACGAGATTGGTCTGTAAATAGTGAGAAGGAGACGAGATGTGCATGTAAATAGTGGAAGGACACGATATGGGTCTTTAAATAGTGAGAAGGACACGAGATGGGTCTCCTGCATTGTATGTGTCTGTAAAGAGTGAGAAGGTCATGAGATGGTTCTCCTGCACTGTATGGGTCTGTAAATACTGAGAAGGACACAAGATGGGTCTCCTGCACTGTATTGGTCTGTAAATAGTGAGAAGGCCACGAGATGGTTCTGTAAATAGTAAGAAGGACAGGAGATGGGTCTGTAAATACTGCGAAGGACATGAGATGGGCTTGTAAATAGTGAGAAGGACACTGTATGGGTCTGTAAATAGTGACAAGGACACGAGATGGGTCTGTAAATAGTGAGATGGATACGAGATGGGTCTGTAAATAGTGCGAAGGACACGAGATGGGACTCCTGCACTGTATGGGTCTGTAAATAGTGAGAAGGACAAGAGATGAGTCTGCAAATACTGAGAAGGACACCAGATGTGTCTCCTGCTCTGTATGGGTCTGTGAATACTGAGAAGGACACGTGATGGGTTTGTGAATAGTGAGAAGGACACGAGATTGGTCTGTAAATAGCGAGAAGGAAACGAGATGGGTCTCCTGCACTGTATGGGTCTGTAAATAGTGAGAAGGCCACGAGATGAACTTCCAGCTCTGCATGGGTTTGTAAATATTAAGAACGACACGAGATGTGTCAGTAAATAGTGAGAAGGACACCAGATGTGTCTGCAAATACTGAGAAGGACACCAGATGTGTCTCCTGCTCTGTATGGGTCTGTGAATACTGAAAAGGACACGTGATGGGTTTGTGAATGGTGAGAAGGACACGAGATTGGTCTGTAAATTGTGAGAAGGAGACGAGATGGGCTTGTAAATAGTGAGAAGGACACGAGATGGGCCTGTAAATAGTGAGAAAGGCAGGATATGGGTCTCCTGCACTGTATGGGTCTGTAAATAGTGAGAAGGACACGAGATGGGCCTGTAAGTAGTGAGAAAGGCACGAGATGGGTCTCCTGCACTGTATGGGTCTGTAAATAGTAAGAAGGCCACGCAATGCACTTGCAGCTCTGTATGGGTTTGTAAATATTGAGAAGGACACGAAATGTGTCTGTAAATAGTGAGAATGACACCACATGGGTCTGCAAATACTGAGAAGGACACCAGATGGGTCTCCTGCTCTGTATGGGTCTGTAAGTTGTGAGAAGGACACGTGATGGGTTTGTAAATAGTGAGAAGGACACGAGATTGGTCTGTAAATAGTGAGAAGGAGACGAGATGTGCATGTAAATAGTGAGAAGGACACGATATGGGTCTGTAAATAGTGAGAAGGATACGAGATGGGTCTGTAAATAGTGAGAAGGACACGAGTTGGGTCTCCTGCACTGTAATGGTCTGTAAATAGTGAGAAGGTCATGAGATGAGTCTGCTGCACTGTATGGGTCTGTAAATAGTGAGAAGGACACAGGATGGGTCTCCTGCACTGTATGGGTCTGTAAATAGTGACAAGGCCACGAGATGGGTCTCCTGCACTGTATGGGTCTGTAAATAGTGAGAAGGCCAGGAGATGGGTCTGGAAATAGTAAGAAGGACAGGAGATGGGTCTGTATATAGTGAGAAGGACACGAGATTGGTCTGTAAAGAGTGAGAAGGAAGTGAGATGCACATCCTGCTCTATATGGGTTTGTAAATTGTGACGAGGAGACGAAATGGGTCCGTAAATAGCGAGAAGGAAACGAGATGGGTCTCCTGCACTGTATGGGTCTGTAAATAGTGAGAAGGCCACGAGCTGAACTTCCAGCTCTGCATGGGTTTGTAAATATTAAGAACGACACGAGATGTGTCAGTAAATAGTGAGAAGGACACCAGATGTGTCTGCAAATACTGAGAAGGACACAGGATGTGTCTCCTGCTCTGTATGGGTCTGTAAATAGTGAGACGGACACGTGTTGGGTTTGTAAATAGTGAGAAGGACACGATATTGGACTGTAAATACTGAGAAGGAGACGAGATGGGTCTGTAAATAGTGAGAAGGTTACGAGATGGGACTGTAAATAGTGAGAAGGACACGAGATGGGTCTGTAAATAGTTAGAATGACACGAGATGGACCTGTAAATAGTGAGAAGGATACAAAATGGGTCTCCTGCACTGTATGGGTCTGGAAATAGTCAGAAGGACAAGAGATGTGTCTGCAAATACTGAGAAGGACACCAGATGTGTCTCCTGCTCTGTATGGGTCTGTAAATACTGAGAAGGACACGAGATGTGTCTCCTGCACTGTATGGGTCTGTAAATAGTGAGTTCACGAGATGGGTTTCCTGCACTGTATGGGTCTGTAAATAGTGAGAAGGACACAAAATGAGTTTCCTGCACTGTGTGGGTCTGTAAATATTGAGAATGCCACGAGATGAGTCTGTAAATAGTAGGAAGGAGAGGAGATGGGTCTGTAAATAGTGAGAAGGATACAAAATGGGTCTCCTGTACTGTATGGGTCTGCATATAGTGAGAAGGACAAGAGATGTGTCTGTAAATAGTGAGAAGGATACCAGATGGGTCTCCTGCTCTGTATGGGTCTGTAAGTAGTGAGAAGGACACGTGATGGGTTTGTAAATAGTGAGAAGGACACAAGATTGGTCTGTAAATAGTGAGAAGGAGACGAGATGTGCATGTAAATAGTGGAAGGACACGATATGGGTCTTTAAATAGTGAGAAGGACACGAGATGGGTCTCCTGCATTGTATGTGTCTGTAAAGAGTGAGAAGGTCATGAGATGGTTCTCCTGCACTGTATGGGTCTGTAAATACTGAGAAGGACACAAGATGGGTCTCCTGCACTGTATTGGTCTGTAAATAGTGAGAAGGCCACGAGATGGTTCTGTAAATAGTAAGAAGGACAGGAGATGGGTCTGTAAATACTGCGAAGGACATGAGATGGGCTTGTAAATAGTGAGAAGGACACTGTATGGGTCTGTAAATAGTGACAAGGACACGAGATGGGTCTGTAAATAGTGAGATGGATACGAGATGGGTCTGTAAATAGTGCGAAGGACACGAGATGGGACTCCTGCACTGTATGGGTCTGTAAATAGTGAGAAGGACAAGAGATGAGTCTGCAAATACTGAGAAGGACACCAGATGTGTCTCCTGCTCTGTATGGGTCTGTGAATACTGAGAAGGACACGTGATGGGTTTGTGAATAGTGAGAAGGACACGAGATTGGTCTGTAAATAGCGAGAAGGAAACGAGATGGGTCTCCTGCACTGTATGGGTCTGTAAATAGTGAGAAGGCCACGAGATGAACTTCCAGCTCTGCATGGGTTTGTAAATATTAAGAACGACACGAGATGTGTCAGTAAATAGTGAGAAGGACACCAGATGTGTCTGCAAATACTGAGAAGGACACCAGATGTGTCTCCTGCTCTGTATGGGTCTGTGAATAGTGAAAAGGACACGTGATGGGTTTGTGAATGGTGAGAAGGACACGAGATTGGTCTGTAAATTGTGAGAAGGAGACGAGATGGGCTTGTAAATAGTGAGAAGGACACGAGATGGGCCTGTAAATAGTGAGAAAGGCAGGATATGGGTCTCCTGCACTGTATGGGTCTGTAAATAGTGAGAAGGACACGAGATGGGCCTGTAAGTAGTGAGAAAGGCACGAGATGGGTCTCCTGCACTGTATGGGTCTGTAAATAGTGAGAAGGACACGAGATGGGCCTGTAAATAGTGAGAAAGGCACGAGATGGGTCTCCTGCACTGTATGGGTCTGTAAATAGTAAGAAGGCCACGCAATGCACTTGCAGCTCTGTATGGGTTTGTAAATATTGAGAAGGACACGAAATGTGTCTGTAAATAGTGAGAATGACACCACATGGGTCTGCAAATACTGAGAAGGACACCAGATGGGTCTCCTGCTCTGTATGGGTCTGTAAGTTGTGAGAAGGACACGTGATGGGTTTGTAAATAGTGAGAAGGACACGAGATTGGTCTGTAAATAGTGAGAAGGAGACGAGATGTGCATGTAAATAGTGAGAAGGACACGATATGGGTCTGTAAATAGTGAGAAGGATACGAGATGGGTCTGTAAATAGTGAGAAGGACACGAGTTGGGTCTCCTGCACTGTAATGGTCTGTAAATAGTGAGAAGGTCATGAGATGAGTCTGCTGCACTGTATGGGTCTGTAAATAGTGAGAAGGACACAGGATGGGTCTCCTGCACTGTATGGGTCTGTAAATAGTGACAAGGCCACGAGATGGGTCTCCTGCACTGTATGGGTCTGTAAATAGTGAGAAGGCCAGGAGATGGGTCTGGAAATAGTAACAAGGACAGGAGATGGGTCTGTATATAGTGAGAAGGACACGAGATTGGTCTGTAAAGAGTGAGAAGGAAGTGAGATGCACATCCTGCTCTATATGGGTTTGTAAATTGTGACGAGGAGACGAAATGGGTCCGTAAATAGCGAGAAGGAAACGAGATGGGTCTCCTGCACTGTATGGGTCTGTAAATAGTGAGAAGGCCACGAGCTGAACTTCCAGCTCTGCATGGGTTTGTAAATATTAAGAACGACACGAGATGTGTCAGTAAATAGTGAGAAGGACACCAGATGTGTCTGCAAATACTGAGAAGGACACAGGATGTGTCTCCTGCTCTGTATGGGTCTGTAAATAGTGAGAAGGACACGTGTTGGGTTTGTAAATAGTGAGAAGGACACGATATTGGACTGTAAATACTGAGAAGGAGACGAGATGGGTCTGTAAATAGTGAGAAGGTTACGAGATGGGACTGTAAATAGTGAGAAGGACACGAGATGGGTCTGTAAATAGTTAGAATGACACGAGATGGACCTGTAAATAGTGAGAAGGATACAAAATGGGTCTCCTGCACTGTATGGGTCTGGAAATAGTCAGAAGGACAAGAGATGTGTCTGCAAATACTGAGAAGGACACCAGATGTGTCTCCTGCTCTGTATGGGTCTGTAAATACTGAGAAGGACACGAGATGTGTCTCCTGCACTGTATGGGTCTGTAAATAGTGAGTTCACGAGATGGGTTTCCTGCACTGTATGGGTCTGTAAATAGTGAGAAGGACACAAAATGAGTTTCCTGCACTGTGTGGGTCTGTAAATATTGAGAATGCCACGAGATGAGTCTGTAAATAGTAGGAAGGAGAGGAGATGGGTCTGTAAATAGTGAGAAGGATACAAAATGGGTCTCCTGCACTGTATGGGTCTGGAAATGGTCAGAAGGACAAGAGATGTGTCTGCAAATACTGAGAAGGACACCAGATGGGTCTCCTGCTCTGTATGGGTCTGTGAATAGTGAGAAGGACACGTGATGGGTTTGTGAATAGTGAGAAGGACACGAGATTGGTCTGTAAATTGTGAGAAGGAGACGAGATGGGCTTGTAAATAGTGAGAAGGACACGAGATGGGTCTGTAAATAGTGAGAAGGTTACGAGATGGGACTGTAAATAGTGAGAAGGACACGAGATGGGTCTCCTGCACTGTATGCATTTGTAAATACTGAGAAGGACACGAGATGGGCCTGTAAATAGTGAGAAAGGCAGGATATGGGTCTCCTGCACTGTATGGGTCTGTAAATAGTGAGAAGGATACGAGATGGGCCTGTAAATAGTGAGAAAGGCACGAGATGGTTCTCCTGCACTGGATGGGTCTGTAAATAGTGAGAAGGCCACGCGATGCACTTCCAGCTTTGTATGGGTTTGTAAATATTGAGAAGGACACGAGACGTGTCTGTAGATAGTGAGAAGGCCATGAGATGGGTCTCCTGCACTGTATGGGCCTGTAAATAGTGAGAAGGACACGAGATGGGTCTGTAAATAGTGAGAAGGACACCAGATGGGTCTGCAAATACTAAGAAGGACACCAGATGGGTCTCCTGCTCTGTGTGGGTCTGTAAGCTGTGAGAAGAACACGTGATGGGTTTGTAAATAGTGAGAAGGACATGAGATTGGTCTGTAAATAAGGAGAAGGACACCAGATGGGTCTTTAAATAGTGAGAAGGATACGAGATGGGTCTGTAAATAGTGAGAAGGACACGAGATGGGTCTCCTGCATTGTATGTGTCTGTAAAGAGTGAGAAGGTCATGAGATGGTTCTCCTGCACTGTATGGGTCTGTAAATACTGAGAAGGACACAAGATGGGTCTCCTGCACTGTATTGGTCTGTAAATAGTGAGAAGGCCACGAGATGGTTCTGTAAATAGTAAGAAGGACAGGAGATGGGTCTGTAAATACTGCGAAGGACATGAGATGGGCTTGTAAATAGTGAGAAGGACACGAGATTGGCCTGTAAATAGTGAGAAGGACACTGTATGGGTCTGTAAATAGTGACAAGGACACGAGATGGGTCTGTAAATAGTGAGATGGATACGAGATGGGTCTGTAAATAGTGCGAAGGACACGAGATGGGACTCCTGCACTGTATGGGTCTGTAAATAGTGAGAAGACCACGAGATGGGTCTCCTGCACTGTATGGGTCTGTAAATAGTGAGAAGGCCACAAGATTGCTCTGTAAATAGTGAGAGGGACACGAGATGCGCCTGTCAATATTGGGAAAGATACAAAATGAGTCTCCTGCACTGTATGGGTCTCCAAATAGTGAGAAGGACACAAGGTGGGTCTGTAAATAGTGAGAAAGATACGAGATGTGTCTGTAAATAGTGCGAAGGACACGGGATGAGTCTCCTGCACTGTATGGGTCTGTAAATAGTGAGAAGGCCACGAGATGGGTATGTAAATAGTGAGAAGGACACGAGATGCACTTCCAGCTCTGTATGGGTTTGTAAATATTGAGAAGGACACGAGACGTGTCTGTAGATAGTGAGAAGGCCATGAGATGGGTCTCCTGCACTGTATGGGCCTGTAAATAGTGAGAAGGACACGAGATGGGTCTGTAAATAGTGAGAAGGACACCAGATGGGTCTGCAAATACTAAGAAGGACACAGATGGGTCTCCTGCTCTGTGTGGGTCTGTAAGCTGTGAGAAGAACACGTGATGGGTTTGTAAATAGTGAGAAGGACATGAGATTGGTCTGTAAATAAGGAGAAGGACACCAGATGGGTCTTTAAATAGTGAGAAGGATACGAGATGGGTCTGTAAATAGTGAGAAGGACACGAGATGGGTCTCCTGCACTGTATGTGTCTGTAAAGAGTGAGAAGGTCATGAGATGGTTCTCCTGCACTGTATGGGTCTGTAAATACTGAGAAGGACACAAGATGGGTCTGTAAATAGTGAGAAGGACACCAGATGGGTCTGCAAATACTAAGAAGGACACCAGATGGGTCTCCTGCTCTGTGTGGGTCTGTAAGCTGTGAGAAGAACACGTGATGGGTTTGTAAATAGTGAGAAGGACATGAGATTGGTCTGTAAATAAGGAGAAGGACACCAGATGGGGTCTGTAAATGCTGCGAAGGACACGAGATGGGACTCCTGCACTGTATGGGTCTGTAAATAGTGTGAAGAGCACAAGATGGGTCTCCTGCACTGTATGGGTCTGTAAATAGTGAGAAGGCCACAAGATTGCTCTGTAAATAGTGAGAAGGACACGAGATGCGCCTGTCAATATTGGGAAAGATACAGAATGAGACTCCTGCACTGTATGGGTCTCCAAATAGTGAGAAGGACACAAGGTGGGTCTGTAAATAGTGAGAAAGATACGAGATGTGTCTGTAAATAGTGCGATGGGCACGAGATGGGTCTCCTGCACTCTATGGGTCTGTAAATAGTGAGAAGGCCACGCGATGCACTTCCAGCTCTGTATGGGTTTGTAAATATTGAGAAGGACACGAGACGTGTCTGTAGATAGTGAGAAGGCCATGAGATGGGTCTCCTGCACTGTATGGGCCTGTAAATAGTGAGAAGGACACGA
This sequence comes from Mobula birostris, assembly GCF_030028105.1. NCBI lineage: Eukaryota > Metazoa > Chordata > Chondrichthyes > Myliobatiformes > Myliobatidae > Mobula > Mobula birostris. The sequence continues at coordinate 106,242,194 of NC_092375.1, read as the reverse complement.
GATGGGTCTGTAAATAGTGAGAAGGACACCAGATGGGTCTGCAAATACTAAGAAGGACACCAGATGGGTCTCCTGCTCTGTGTGGGTCTGTAAGCTGTGAGAAGAACACGTGATGGGTTTGTAAATAGTGAGAAGGACATGAGATTGGTCTGTAAATAAGGAGAAGGACACCAGATGGGGCTTTAAATAGTGAGAAGGATACGTGATGGGTCTGTAAATAGTGAGAAGGACACGAGATGGGTCTCCTGCACTGTATGTGTCTGTAAAGAGTGAGAAGGTCATGAGATGGTTCTCCTGCACTGTATGGGTCTGTAAATACTGAGAAGGACACAAGATGGGTCTCCTGCACTGTATTGGTCTGTAAATAGTGAGAAGGCCACGAGATGGGTCTCCTGCACTGTATGGGTCTGTAAATAGTGAGAAGGCCAGGAGATGGTTCTGTAAATAGTAAGAAGGACAGGAGATGGGTCTGTAAATACTGCGAAGGACATGAGATGGGCTTGTAAATAGTGAGAAGGACACGAGATTGGCCTGTAAATAGTGTGAAGGACACTGTATGGGTCTGTAAATAGTGAGAAGGACACGAGATGGGTCTGTAAATAGTGAGATGGATACGAGATGGGTCTGTAAATAGTGCGAAGGACACGAGATGGGACTCCTGCACTGTATGGGTCTGTAAATAGTGAGAAGACCACGAGATGGGTCTCCTGCACTGTAATGGGTCTGTAAATAGTGAGAAGGCCACAAGATTGCTCTGTAAATAGTGTGAAGGACACGAGATGGGTCTCCTGCACTGTATGGGTCTGTAAATAGTGAGAAGGACACAAGATGAGTCTCCTGCACTGTATGGGTCTGTAAATAGTGAGAAGGCCACGAGATGGGACTCCTGCACTGTATGGGTCTGTAAATAATGAGAATGCCACGATATGGGTCTGTAAATATGAAGAAGGACAGGAGATGGGGCTGTAAATAGTGAGAATGACACGAGATGGGCCTGTAAAAAGTTAGAAGGACACGAGATTGGTCTGTAATTAGTGAGAAGTATACAAAATGGGTCTCCTGCACTGTATCGGTCTGCAAATAGTGAGAAGGACAAGAGATGTGTCTGTAAATAGTGAGAAGGACACCAGATTGGTCTGCAAATACTGAGAAGGACACCAGATGTGTCTCCTGCTCTGTATGGGTCTGTGAATAGTGAGAAGGACACGTGATGGGTTTGTGAATAGTGAGAAGGACACGAGATTGGTCTGTAAATTGTGAGAAGGAGACGAGATGGGCTTGTAAATAGTGAGAAGGACATGAGATGGGTCTGGAAATAGTGAGAAGGTTACGAGATGGGACTGTAAATAGTGAGAAGGACACGAGATGGGTCTCCTGCACAGTATGCATTTGTAAATAGTGAGAAGGACACGTGGTGGGCCTGTAAATAGTGAGAAAGGCAGGATATGGGTCTCCTGCAGTGTATGGGTCTGTAAATAGTGAGAAGGACACGAGATGGGCCTGTAAGTAGTGAGAAAGGCACGAGATGGGTCTCCTGCACTGTATGGGTCTGTAAATAGTGAGAAGGCCATGCGATGCACTTCCAGCTCTGTATGGGTTTGTAAATATTGAGAAGGACTCGAGACGTGTCTGTAGATAGTGAGAAGGCCATGTGATGGGTCTCCTGCACTGTATGGGTCTGTAAATAGTGAGAAGGACCCGAGATGGGTCTGTAAATAGTGAGAAAGGCAGGATATGGGTCTCCTGCACTGTATTGGTCTGTAAATAGTGCGAAGGACACGAGATGGGTCTCCTGCACTGTATGGGTCTGTAAATAGTGAGAAGGCCATGCAATGCACTTCCAGCTCTGTATGGGTTTGTAAATATTGAGAAGGACTCGAGAAGTGTCTGTAGATAGTGAGAAGGCCATGTGATGGGTCTCCTGCACTGTATGGGTCTGTAAATAGTGTGAAGACCACGAGATGGGTCTCCTGCACTGTATGAGTCTGTAAATAGTGAGAAGGCCACAAGATTGCTCTGTAAATAGTGAGAAGGACACGAGATGCGCCTGTCAATATTGGGAAAGATACAAAATGAGTCTCCTGCACTGTATGGGTCTCCAAATAGTGAGAAGGACACAAGGTGGGTCTGTAAATAGTGAGAAAGATACGAGATGTGTCTGTAAATAGTGCGAAGGGCACGAGATGGGTCTCCTGCACTATATGGGTCTGTAAATAGTGAGAAGGCCACGCGATGCACTTCCAGCTCTGTATGGGTTTGTAAATATTGAGAAGGACTCGAGACGTGTCTGTAGATAGTGAGAAGGCCATGTGATGGGTCTCCTGCACTGTATGGGTCTGTAAATAGTGAGAAGGACACGAGATGGGCCTGTAAATAGTGAGAAGGACACGAGATGGGTCTGTTAATAGTGAGAAGGATACGAGATGGGTCTGTAAATAGTGAGAAGGACCCGAGATGGGTCTGTAAATAGTGCGAAGGACACGAGATGGGACTCCTGCACTGTATGGGTCTGTAAATAGTGTGAAGAGCACAAGATGGGTCTCCTGCACTGTATGGGTCTGTAAATAGTGAGAAGGCCACAAGATTGCTCTGTAAATAGTGAGAAGGACACGAGATGCGCCTGTCAATATTGGGAAAGATACAGAATGAGACTCCTGCACTGTATGGGTCTCCAAATAGTGAGAAGGACACAAGGTGGGTCTGTAAATAGTGAGAAAGATACGAGATGTGTCTGTAAATAGTGCGATGGGCACGAGATGGGTCTCCTGCACTATATGGGTCTGTAAATAGTGAGAAGGCCACGCGATGCACTTCCAGCTCTGTATGGGTTTGTAAATATTGAGAAGGACACGAGACGTGTCTGTAGATAGTGAGAAGGCCATGAGATGGGTCTCCTGCACTGTATGGGCCTGTAAATAGTGAGAAGGACACGAGATGGGTCTGTAAATAGTGAGAAGGACACCAGATGGGTCTGCAAATACTAAGAAGGACACCAGATGGGTCTCCTGCTCTGTGTGGGTCTGTAAGCTGTGAGAAGAACACGTGATGGGTTTGTAAATAGTGAGAAGGACATGAGATTGGTCTGTAAATAAGGAGAAGGACACCAGATGGGGCTTTAAATAGTGAGAAGGATACGTGATGGGTCTGTAAATAGTGAGAAGGACACGAGATGGTCTCCTGCACTGTATGTGTCTGTAAAGAGTGAGAAGGTCATGAGATGGTTCTCCTGCACTGTATGGGTCTGTAAATACTGAGAAGGACACAAGATGGGTCTCCTGCACTGTATTGGTCTGTAAATAGTGAGAAGGCCACGAGATGGGTCTCCTGCACTGTATGGGTCTGTAAATAGTGAGAAGGCCAGGAGATGGTTCTGTAAATAGTAAGAAGGACAGGAGATGGGTCTGTAAATACTGCGAAGGACATGAGATGGGCTTGTAAATAGTGAGAAGGACACGAGATTGGCCTGTAAATAGTGTGAAGGACACTGTATGGGTCTGTAAATAGTGAGAAGGACACGAGATGGGTCTGTAAATAGTGAGATGGATACGAGATGGGTCTGTAAATAGTGCGAAGGACACGAGATGGGACTCCTGCACTGTATGGGTCTGTAAATAGTGAGAAGACCACGAGATGGGTCTCCTGCACTGTATGGGTCTGTAAATAGTGAGAAGGCCACAAGATTGCTCTGTAAATAGTGTGAAGGACACGAGATGGGTCTCCTGCACTGTATGGGTCTGTAAATAGTGAGAAGGACACAAGATGAGTCTCCTGCACTGTATGGGTCTGTAAATAGTGAGAAGGCCACGAGATGGGACTCCTGCACTGTATGGGTCTGTAAATAATGAGAATGCCACGATATGGGTCTGTAAATATGAAGAAGGACAGGAGATGGGGCTGTAAATAGTGAGAATGACACGAGATGGGCCTGTAAAAAGTTAGAAGGACACGAGATTGGTCTGTAATTAGTGAGAAGTATACAAAATGGGTCTCCTGCACTGTATCGGTCTGCAAATAGTGAGAAGGACAAGAGATGTGTCTGTAAATAGTGAGAAGGACACCAGATTGGTCCTGCAAATACTGAGAAGGACACCAGATGTGTCTCCTGCTCTGTATGGGTCTGTGAATAGTGAGAAGGACACGTGATGGGTTTGTGAATAGTGAGAAGGACACGAGATTGGTCTGTAAATTGTGAGAAGGAGACGAGATGGGCTTGTAAATAGTGAGAAGGACATGAGATGGGTCTGGAAATAGTGAGAAGGTTACGAGATGGGACTGTAAATAGTGAGAAGGACACGAGATGGGTCTCCTGCACAGTATGCATTTGTAAATAGTGAGAAGGACACGTGGTGGGCCTGTAAATAGTGAGAAAGGCAGGATATGGGTCTCCTGCAGTGTATGGGTCTGTAAATAGTGAGAAGGACACGAGATGGGCCTGTAAGTAGTGAGAAAGGCACGAGATGGGTCTCCTGCACTGTATGGGTCTGTAAATAGTGAGAAGGCCATGCGATGCACTTCCAGCTCTGTATGGGTTTGTAAATATTGAGAAGGACTCGAGACGTGTCTGTAGATAGTGAGAAGGCCATGTGATGGGTCTCCTGCACTGTATGGGTCTGTAAATAGTGAGAAGGACCCGAGATGGGTCTGTAAATAGTGAGAAAGGCAGGATATGGGTCTCCTGCACTGTATTGGTCTGTAAATAGTGCGAAGGACACGAGATGGGTCTCCTGCACTGTATGGGTCTGTAAATAGTGAGAAGGCCATGCAATGCACTTCCAGCTCTGTATGGGTTTGTAAATATTGAGAAGGACTCGAGAAGTGTCTGTAGATAGTGAGAAGGCCATGTGATGGGTCTCCTGCACTGTATGGGTCTGTAAATAGTGTGAAGACCACGAGATGGGTCTCCTGCACTGTATGAGTCTGTAAATAGTGAGAAGGCCACAAGATTGCTCTGTAAATAGTGAGAAGGACACGAGATGCGCCTGTCAATATTGGGAAAGATACAAAATGAGTCTCCTGCACTGTATGGGTCTCCAAATAGTGAGAAGGACACAAGGTGGGTCTGTAAATAGTGAGAAAGATACGAGATGTGTCTGTAAATAGTGCGAAGGGCACGAGATGGGTCTCCTGCACTATATGGGTCTGTAAATAGTGAGAAGGCCACGCGATGCACTTCCAGCTCTGTATGGGTTTGTAAATATTGAGAAGGACTCGAGACGTGTCTGTAGATAGTGAGAAGGCCATGTGATGGGTCTCCTGCACTGTATGGGTCTGTAAATAGTGAGAAGGACACGAGATGGGCCTGTAAATAGTGAGAAGGACACGAGATGGGTCTGTTAATAGTGAGAAGGATACGAGATGGGTCTGTAAATAGTGAGAAGGACCCGAGATGGGTCTGTAAATAGTGCGAAGGACACGAGATGGGACTCCTGCACTGTATGGGTCTGTAAATAGTGTGAAGAGCACAAGATGGGTCTCCTGCACTGTATGGGTCTGTAAATAGTGAGAAGGCCACAAGATTGCTCTGTAAATAGTGAGAAGGACACGAGATGCGCCTGTCAATATTGGGAAAGATACAAAATGAGTCTCCTGCACTGTATGGGTCTCCAAATAGTGAGAAGGACACAAGGTGGGTCTGTAAATAGTGAGAAAGATACGAGATGTGTCTGTAAATAGTGTGAAGGGCACGAGATGGGTCTCCTGCACTATATGGGTCTGTAAATAGTGAGAAGGCCACGCGATGCACTTCCAGCTCTGTATGGGTTTGTAAATATTGAGAAGGACTCGAGACGTGTCTGTAGATAGTGAGAAGGCCATGTGATGGGTCTCCTGCACTGTATGGGTCTGTAAATAGTGAGAAGGAGAGGAGATGGGCCTGTAAATAGTGAGAAGGACACGAGATGGGCCTGTAAATAGTGAGAAGGACACGAGATGGGTCTGTTAATAGTGAGAAGGATACGAGATGGGTCTGTAAATAGTGCGAAGGACACGAGATGGGACTCCTGCACTGTATGGGTCTGTAAATAGTGAGAAGACCACGAGATGGGTCTCCTGCACTGTATGGGTCTGTAAATAGTGAGAAGGCCACAAGATTGCTCTGTAAATAGTGAGAAGGACACGAGATGCGCCTGTCATTATTGGGAAAGATACAAAATGAGTCTCCTGCACTGTATGGGTCTCCAAATAGTGAGAAGGACACGAGGTGGGTCTGTAAATAGTGAGAAAGATACGAGATGTGTCTGTAAATAGTGCGAAGGACACGGGAAGAGTCTCCTGCACTGTATGGGTCTGTAAATAGTGAGAAGCATACAAAATGGGTCTCCTGCACTGTATGGGTCTGGAAATGGTCAGAAGGACAAGAGATGTGTCTGCAAATACTGAGAAGGACACCAGATGGGTCTCCTGCTCTGTATGGGTCTGTGAATAGTGAGAAGGACACGAGATTGGTCTGTAAATTGTGAGAAGGAGACGAGATGGGCTTGTAAATAGTGAGAAGGTCACGAGATGGGTCTGTAAATAGTGAGAAGGTTACGAGATGGGACTGTAAATAGTGAGAAGGACACGAGATGGGTCTCCTGCACTGTATGCATTTGTAAATACTGAGAAGGACACGAGATGGGCCTGTAAATAGTGAGAAAGGCAGGATATGGGTCTCCTGCACTGTATGGGTCTGTAAATAGTGAGAAGGACACGAGATGGGCCTGTAAATAGTGAGAAAGGCACGAGATGGTTCTCCTGCACTGGATGGGTCTGTAAATAGTGAGAAGGCCACGCGATGCACTTCCAGCTCTGTATGGGTTTGTAAATATTGAGAAGGACACGAGACGTGTCTGTAGATAGTGAGAAGGCCATGAGATGGGTCTCCTGCACTGTATGGGCCTGTAAATAGTGAGAAGGACACGAGATGGGTCTGTAAATAGTGAGAAGGACACCAGATGGGTCTGCAAATACTAAGAAGGACACCAGATGGGTCTCCTGCTCTGTGTGGGTCTGTAAGCTGTGAGAAGAACACGTGATGGGTTTGTAAATAGTGAGAAGGACATGAGATTGGTCTGTAAATAGTGAGAAGGACACATGATGGGTTTGTAAATAGTGAGTAGGAGACGAGATGGGCCTGTAAATAGTGAGAAGGACAAGAGATGGGTCTGTAAATAGTGAGAAGGATACGAGATGGGTCAGTAAATAATGAGAAGGACATGAGATGTGTCTCCTGCACTGCATGGGTCTGTAAATAGTGAGAAGTTCACGAGATGGGTTTCCTGCACTGTATGGGTCTGTAAATAGTGAGAAGGACACAAGGTGAGTTTCCTGCACTGTGTGGGTCTGTAAATATTGAGAATGCCACGAGATGGGTCTGTAAATAGTAAGAAGGAGAGGAGATGGGTCTGTAAATAGTGAGAAGGATACAAAATGGGTCTCCTGTACTGTATGGGTCTGCATATAGTGAGAAGGACAAGAGATGTGTCTGTAAATAGTGAGAAGGATACCAGATGGGTCTGCAAATACTGAGAAGGACACCAGATGGGTCTCCTGCTCTGTATGGGTCTGTAAGTAGTGAGAAGGGCACGTGATGGGTTTGTAAATAGTGAGAAGGACACGAGATTGGTCTGTAAATAGTGAGAAGGAGACGAGATGTGCATGTAAATAGTGAAAAGGACACGATATGGGTCTGTAAATAGTGAGAGGGATACGAGATGGGTCTGTAAATAGTGAGAAGGACACGAGTTGGGTCTCCTGCACTGTAATGGTCTGTAAATAGTGAGAAGGTCATGAGATGGGTCTGCTGCACTGTATGGGTCTGTAAATAGTGACAAGGCCACGAGATGGGTCTCCTGCACTGTATGGGTCTGTAAATAGTGAGAAGGCCAGGAGATGGGTCTGGAAATAGTAAGAAGGACAGGAGATGGGTCTGTAAATAGTGAGAAGGACACGAGATTGGTCTGTAAAGAGTGAGAAGGAAGTGAGATGCACGTCCTGCTCTATATGGGTTTGTAAATTGTGACGAGGAGACGAAATGGGTCCGTAAATAGCGAGAAGGAAACGAGATGGGTCTCCTGCACTGTATGGGTCTGTAAATACTGAGAAGGCCACGAGCTGAACTTCCAGCTCTGCATGGGTTTGTAAATATTAAGAACGACACGAGATGTGTCAGTAAATAGTGAGAAGGACACCAGATGTGTCTGCAAATACTGAGAAGGACACAGGATGTGTCTCCTGCTCTGTATGGGTCTTTAAATATTGAGAAGGACACGTGATGGGTTTGTAAATAGTGAGAAGGACACGAGATGGGCCTGTAAATAGTGAGAAGGACACGAGATGGGTCTGTAAATAGTGAGAAGGTTACGAGATGGGACTGTAAATAGTGAGAAGGACACGAGATGGGTCTCCTGCACTGTATGGGTCTGTAAATAGTGAGAAGGACATGAGATGGGTCTACTGCACTGTATGGGTCTGTAAATAGTGGGAAGGCCAGGAGATGGGTCTCCTGCACTGTATGGGTCTGTAAATAATGAGAAGGCCACGAGATGCACTTCCAGCTCTGCATGTGTTTGTAAATATTAAGAAGGACACGAGATGTGTCAGGAACTAGTGAGAAGAACACCAGATGTGTCTGCAAATACTGAGAAGGACACAGGATGTGTCTCCTGCTCTGTATGGGTCTTTAAATATTGAGAAGGACACGTGATGCGTTTGTAAATAGTGAGAAGGACACGAGATGGGCCTGTAAATAGTGAGAAGGACACGAGATGGGTCTGTAAATAGTGAGAAGGTTACGAGATGGGACTGTAAATAGTGAGAAGGACACGAGATGGGTCTCCTGCACTGTATGGGTCTGTAAATAGTGAGAAGGACATGAGATGGGTCTACTGCACTGTATGGGTCTGTAAATAGTGGGAAGGCCAGGAGATGGGTCTCCTGCACTGTATGGGTCTGTAAATAATGAGAAGGCCACGAGATGCACTTCCAGCTCTGCATGTGTTTGTAAATATTAAGAAGGACACGAGATGTGTCAGGAAATAGTGAGAAGAACACCAGATGTGTCTGCAAATACTGAGAAGGGCAAAATATGTGCCTCCTGCTCTGTATGTGTCTGTAAATAGTGAGACGGACAAGTGTTGGGTTTGTAAATAGTGAGAAGGACACAATATTGGTCTGTAAATACTGAGAAGGAGACAATATGGGCCTGTAAATAGTGAGAAGGACAAAAGATGGGCCTGTAAATAGTGAGAAGGACATGAGATGGGTCTGTAAATAGTGAGAAGGTTACGAGATGGGACTGTAAATAGTGAGAAGGACACGAGATGGGTCTCCTGCACAGTATGCATTTGTAAATAGTGAGAAGGACACGAGATGGGCCTGTAAATAGTTAGAAAGGCAGGATATGGGTCTCCTGCAGTGTATGGGTCTGTAAATAGTGAGAAGGACACGAGATGGGCCTGTAAATAGTGAGAAAGGCACGAGATGGGTCTCCTGCACTGTATGGGTCTGTAAAATGTGAGAAGGCCACGCGATGCACTTCCAGCTCTGTATGGGTTTGTAAATATTGAGAAGGACACGAAATGTGTCTGTAAATAGTGAGAATGACACCATATGGGTTTGCAAATACTGAGAAGGCCACCAGATGGGTCTCCTGCTCTGTATGGGTCTGTAAATAGTGAGAAGGACACGTGATGGGTTTGTAAATAGTGAGTAGGAGACGAGATGGGCCTGTAAATAGTGAGAAGGACAAGAGATGGGTCTGTAAATAGTGAGAAGGATACGAGATGGGTCAGTAAATAATGAGAAGGACATGAGATGTGTCTCCTGCACTGTATGGGTCTGTAAATAGTGAGAAGTTCACGAGATGGGTTTCCTGCACTGTATGGGTCTGTAAATAGTGAGAAGGACACAAGATGAGTTTCCTGCACTGTGTGGGTCTGTAAATATTGAGAATGCCATGAGATGGGTCTGTAAATAGTAAGAAGGAGAGGAGATGGGTCTGTAAATAGTGAGAAGGATACAAAATGGGTCTCCTGTACTGTATGGGTCTGCATATAGTGAGAAGGACAAGAGATGTGTCTGTAAATAGTGAGAAGGATACCAGATGGGTCTGCAAATACTGAGAAGGACACCAGATGGGTCTCCTGCTCTGTATGGGTCTGTAAGTAGTGAGAAGGGCACGTGATGGGTTTGTAAATAGTGAGAAGGACACGAGATTGGTCTGTAAATAGTGAGAAGGAGACGAGATGTGCATGTAAATAGTGAGAAGGACACGATATGGGTCTGTAAATAGTGAGAAGGGTACGAGATGGGTCTGTAAATAGTGAGAAGGACACGAGTTGGGTCTCCTGCACTGTAATGGTCTGTAAATAGTGAGAAGGTCATGAGATGTGTCTGCTGCACTGTATGGGTCTGTAAATAGTGAGAAGGACACAGGATGGGTCTCCTGCACTGTATGGGTCTGTAAATAGTGACAAGGCCACGAGATGGGTCTCCTGCACTGTATGGGTCTGTAAATAGTGAGAAGGCCAGGAGATGGGTCTGGAAATAGTAAGAAGGACAGGAGATGGGTCTGTAAATAGTGAGAAGGACACGAGATTGGTCTGTAAAGAGTGAGAAGGAAGTGAGATGCACGTCCTGCTCTATATGGGTTTGTAAATTGTGACGAGGAGACGAAATGGGTCCGTAAATAGCGAGAAGGAAACGAGATGGGTCTCCTGCACTGTATGGGTCTGTAAATAGTGAGAAGGCCACGAGCTGAACTTCCAGCTCTGCATGGGTTTGTAAATATTAAGAACGACACGAGATGTGTCAGTAAATAGTGAGAAGGACACCAGATGTGTCTGCAAATACTGAGAAGGACACAGGATGTGTCTCCTGCTCTGTATGGGTCTTTAAATATTGAGAAGGACACGTGATGGGTTTGTAAATAGTGAGAAGGACACGAGATGGGTCTGTAAATAGTGAGAATGACACGAGATGGGCCTGTAAATAGTGAGAAGGATACAAAATGGGTCTCCTGCACTGTATGGGTCTGGAAATAGTCAGAAGGACAAGAGATGTGTCTGCAAATACTGAGAAGGACACCAGATGTGTCTCCTGCTCTGTATGGGTCTGTGAATAGTGAGAAGGACACGTGATGGGTTTGTGAATAGTGAGAAGGACACGAGATTGGTCTGTAAATTGTGAGAAGGAGACGAGATGGGCTTGTAAATACTGAGAAGGACACGAGATGGGCCTGTAAATAGTGAGAAAGGCAGGATATGGGTCTCCTGCACTGTATGGGTCTGTAAATAGTGAGAAAGACACGAGATGGGCCTGTAAGTAGTGAGAAAGGCACGAGATGGGTCTCCTGCACTGTATGGGTCTGTAAATAGTGAGAAGGACACGTGATGGGTTTGTAAATAGTGAGTAGGAGACGAGATGGGCCTGTAAATAGTGAGAAGGACAAGAGATGGGTCTGTAAATAGTGAGAAGGATAGGAGATGGGTCAGTAAATAGTGAGAAGGACACGAGATGTGTCTCCTGCACTGTATGGGTCTGTAAATAGTGAGAAGTTCACGAGATGGGTTTCCTGCACTGTATGGGTCTGTAAATAGTGAGAAGGACACAAGATGAGTTTCCTGCACTGTGTGGGTCTGTAAATATTGAGAATGCCACGAGATGGGTCTGTAAATATTAAGAAGGAGAGGAGATGGGTCTGTAAATAGTGAGAAGGATACAAAATGGGTCTCCTGTACTGTATGGGTCTGCATATAGTGAGAAGGACAAGAGATGTGTCTGTAAATAGTGAGAAGGATACCAGATGGGTCTGCAAATACTGAGAAGGACACCAGATGGGTCTCCTGCTCTGTATGGGTCTGTAAGTAGTGAGAAGGACACGTGATGGGTTTGTAAATAGTGAGAAGGACACGAGATTGGTCTGTAAATAGTGAGAAGGAGACGAGATGTGCGTGTAAATAGTGAGAAGGACACAATATGGGTCTGTAAATAGTGAGAAGGATACGAGATGGGTCTGTAAATAGTGAGAAGGACACGAGTTGGGTCTCCTGCACTGTAATGGTCTGTAAATAGTGAGAAGGTCATGAGATGGGTCTGCTGCACTATATGGGTCTGTAAATAGTGAGAAGGACACAGGATGGGTCTCCTGCACTGTATGGGTCTGTAAATAGTGACAAGGCCACGAGATGGGTCTCCTGCACTGTATGGGTCTGTAAATAGTGAGAAGGCCAGGAGATGGGTCTGGAAATAGTAAGAAGGAATGGAGATGGGTCTGTAAATAGTGAGAAGGACACGAGATTGGTCTGTAAAGAGTGAGAAGGAAGTGAGATGCACGTCCTGCTCTATATGGGTTTGTAAATTGTGACGAGGAGACGAAATGGGTCCGTAAATAGCGAGAAGGAAACGAGATGGGTCTCCTGCACTGTATGGGTCTGTAAATAGTGAGAAGGCCACGAGCTGAACTTCCAGCTCTGCATGGGTTTGTAAATATTAAGAACGACACGAGATGTGTCAGTAAATAGTGAGAAGGACACCAAATGTGTCTGCAAATACTGAGAAGGACACAGGATGTGTCTCCTGCTCTGTATGGGTCTTTAAATAGTGAGAAGGACACGTGATGGGTTTGTAAATAGTGAGAAGGACACGAGATGGGCCTGTAAATTGTGAGAAGGACACGAGATGGGTCTGTAAATAGTGAGAAGGTTACGAGATGGGACTGTAAATAGTGAGAAGGACACGAGATGGGTCTCCTGCACTGTATGGGTCTGTAAATAGTGAGAAGGACTTGAGATGGGTCTACTGCACTGTATGGGTCTGTAAATAGTGGGAAAGCCAGGAGATGGGTCTCCTGCACTGTATGGGTCTGTAAATAATGAGAAGGCCACGAGATGCACTTCCAGTTCTGCATGTGTTTGTAAATATTAAGAAGGACACGAGATGTGTCAGGAAATAGTGAGAAGAACACCAGATGTGTCTGCAAATACTGAGAAGGACAAAATATGTGTCTCCTGCTCTGTGTGTGTCTGTAAATAGTGAGACGGACAAGTGTTGGGTTTGTAAATAGTGAGAAGGACACAATATTGGTCTGTAAATACTGAGAAGGAGACAATATGGGCCTGTAAATAGTGAGAAGGACACGAGATGGGCCTGTAAATAGTGAGAAGGACACGAGATGGGCCTGTTAATAGTGAGAAGGACACGAGATGGGTCTGTAAATAGTGAGAATGACACGAGATGGGCCTGTAAATAGTGAGAAGGATACAAAATGGGTCTCCTGCAGTGTATGGGTCTGGAAATAGTCAGAAGGACAAGAGATGTGTCTGCAAATACTGAGAAGGACACCAGATGTGTCTCCTGCTCTGTATGGGTCTGTGAATAGTGAAAAGGACACGTGATGGGTTTGTGAATAGTGAGAAGGACACGAGATTGGTCTGTAAATTGTGAGAAGGAGACGAGATGGGCTTGTAAATAGTGAGAAGGACACGAGATGGGCCTGTAAATAGTGAGAAAGGCAGGATATGGGTCTCCTGCACTGTATGGGTCTGTAAATAGTGAGAAGGACACGAGATGGGCCTGTAAGTAGTGAGAAAGGCACGGGATGGGTCTCCTGCACTGTATGGGTCTGTAAATAGTGAGAAGGACACGAGATGGGCCTGTAAATAGTGAGAAAGGCACGAGATGGGTCTCCTGCACTGTATGGGTCTGTAAATAGTAAGAAGGCCACGCAATGCACTTCCAGCTCTGTATGGGTTTGTAAATATTGAGAAGGACACGAAATGTGTCTGTAAATAGTGAGAATGACACCACATGGGTCTGCAAATACTGAGAAGGACACCAGATGGGTCTCCTGCTCTGTATGGGTCTGTAAGTAGTGAGAAGGACACGTGATGGGTTTGTAAATAGTGAGAAGGACACGAGATTGGTCTGTAAATAGTGAGAAGGAGACGAGATGTGCATGTAAATAGTGAGAAGGACACGATATGGGTCTGTAAATAGTGAGAAGGATACGAGATGGGTCTGTAAATAGTGAGAAGGACACGAGTTGGGTCTCCTGCACTGTAATGGTCTGTAAATAGTGAGAAGGTCATGAGATGAGTCTGCTGCACTGTATGGGTCTGTAAATAGTGAGAAGGACACAGGATGGGTCTCCTGCACTGTATGGGTCTGTAAATAGTGACAAGGCCACGAGATGGGTCTCCTGCACTGTATGGGTCTGTAAATAGTGAGAAGGCCAGGAGATGGGTCTGGAAATAGTAAGAAGGACAGGAGATGGGTCTGTATATAGTGAGAAGGACACGAGATTGGTCTGTAAAGAGTGAGAAGGAAGTGAGATGCACATCCTGCTCTATATGGGTTTGTAAATTGTGACGAGGAGACGAAATGGGTCCGTAAATAGCGAGAAGGAAACGAGATGGGTCTCCTGCACTGTATGGGTCTGTAAATAGTGAGAAGGCCACGAGCTGAACTTCCAGCTCTGCATGGGTTTGTAAATATTAAGAACGACACGAGATGTGTCAGTAAATAGTGAGAAGGACACCAGATGTGTCTGCAAATACTGAGAAGGACACAGGATGTGTCTCCTGCTCTGTATGGGTCTGTAAATAGTGAGACGGACACGTGTTGGGTTTGTAAATAGTGAGAAGGACACGATATTGGACTGTAAATACTGAGAAGGAGACGAGATGGGTCTGTAAATAGTGAGAAGGTTACGAGATGGGACTGTAAATAGTGAGAAGGCCAGGAGATGGGTCTCCTGCACTGTATGGGTCTGTAAATAATGAGAAGGCCACGAGATGCACTTCCAGCTCTGCATGTGTTTGTAAATATTAAGAAGGACACGAGATGTGTCAGGAAATAGTGAGAAGAACACCAGATGTGTCTGCAAATACTGAGAAGGACAAAATATGTGTCTCCTGCTCTGTATGTGTCTGTAAATAGTGAGACGGACACGTGTTGGGTTTGTAAATAGTGAGAAGGACACAATATTGGTCTGTAAATACTGAGAAGGAGACAATATGGGCCAGTAAATACTGAGAAGGACACGAGATGGGCCTGTAAATAGTGAGAAGGACACGAGATGGGCCTGTAAATAGTGAGAAGGACACGAGATGGGTCTGTAAATAGTTAGAATGACACGAGATGGACCTGTAAATAGTGAGAAGGATACAAAATGGGTCTCCTGTACTGTATGGGTCTGCATATGGTGAGAAGGACAAGAGATGTGTCTGTAAATAGTGAGAAGGATACCAGATGGGTCTGCAAATACTGAGAAGGACACCAGATGGGTCTCCTGCTCTGTATGGGTCTGTAAGTAGTGAGAAGGACACGTGATGGGTTTGTAAATAGTGAGAAGGACACGAGATTGGTCTGTAAATAGTGAGAAGGAGACGAGATGTGCATGTAAATAGTGAGAAGGACACGATATGGGTCTGTAAATAGTGAGAAGGATACGAGATGGGTCTGTAAATACTGAGAAGGACACGAGTTGGGTCTCCTGCACTGTAATGGTCTGTAAATAGTGAGAAGGTCATGAGATGGGTCTGCTGCACTGTATGGGTCTGTAAATAGTGAGAAGGACACAGGATGGGTCTCCTGCACTGTATGGGTCTGTAAATAGTGACAAGGCCACGAGATGGGTCTCCTGCACTGTATGGGTCTGTAAATAGTGAGAAGGCCAGGAGATGGGTCTGGAAATAGTAAGAAGGACAGGAGATGGGTCTGTAAATAGTGAGAAGTACACGAGATTGGTCTGTAAAGAGTGAGAAGGAAGTGAGATGCACGTCCTGCTCTATATGGGTTTGTAAATTGTGACGAGGAGACGAAATGGGTCCGTAAATAGCGAGAAGGAAACGAGATGGGTCTCCTGCACTGTATGGGTCTGTAAATAGTGAGAAGGCCACGAGCTGAACTTCCAGCTCTGCATGGGTTTGTAAATATTAAGAACGACACGAGATGTGTCAGTAAATAGTGAGAAGGACACCAAATGGGTCTGCAAATACTGAGAAGGACACAGGATGTGTCTCCTGCTCTGTATGGGTCTTCAAATAGTGAGAAGGACACGTGATGGGTTTGTAAATAGTGAGAAGGACACGAGATGGGCCTGTAAATAGTGAGAAGGACGCGAGATGGGTCTGTAAATAGTGAGAAGGTTACGAGATGGGACTGTAAATAGTGAGAAGGACACGAGATGGGTCTCCTGCACTGTATGGGTCTGTAAATAGTGAGAAGGACTTGAGATGGGTCTACTGCACTGTATGGGTCTGTAAATAGTGGGAAAGCCAGGAGATGGGTCTCCTGCACTGTATGGGTCTGTAAATAATGAGAAGGCCACGAGATGGGCCTGTAAATAGTGAGAAGGACACGAGATGGGTCTGTAAATACTGAGAATGACACGAGATGGGCCTGTAAATAGTGAGAAGGATACAAAATGGGTCTCCTGCAGTGTATGGGTCTGGAAATAGTCAGAAGGACAAGAGATGTGTCTGCAAATACTGAGAAGGACACCAGATGTGTCTCCTGCTCTGTATGGGTCTGTGAATAGTGAGAAGGACACGTGATGGGTTTGTGAATAGTGAGAAGGACACGAGATTGGTCTGTAAATTGTGAGAAGGAGATGAGATGGGCTTGTAAATAGTGAGAAGGACACGAGATGGGCCTGTAAATAGTGAGAAAGGCAGGATATGGGTCTCCTGCACTGTATGGGTCTGTAAATAGTGAGAAGGACACGAGATGGGCCTGTAAGTAGTGAGAAAGGCACGAGATGGGTCTCCTGCACTGTATGGGTCTGTAAATAGTGAGAAGGACACGAGATGGGCCTGTAAATAGTGAGAAAGGCACGAGATGGGTCTCCTGCGCTGTATGGGTCTGTAAATAGTAAGAAGGCCACGCAATGCACTTGCAGCTCTGTATGGGTTTGTAAATATTGAGAAGGACACGAGACGTGTCTGTAGATAGTGAGAAGGCCATGAGATGGGTCTCCTGCACTGTATGGGCCTGTCAATAGTGAGAAGGACACGAGATGGGTCTGTAAATAGTGAGAAGGACACCAGATGGGTCTGCAAATACTAAGAAGGACACCAGATGGGTCTCCTGCTCTGTATGGGTCTGTAAGCTGTGAGAAGAACACGTGATGGGTTTGTAAATAGTGAGAAGGACATGAAATTGGTCTGTAAATAAGGAGAAGGACACCAGATGGGTCTTTAAATAGTGAGAAGGATACGAGATGGGTCTGTAAATAGTGAGAAGGACACGAGATGGATCTTTAAATAGTGAGAAGGATACGAGATGGGTCTGTAAATAGTGAGAAGGACACGAGATGGGTCTCCTGCACTGTATGTGTCTGTAAAGAGTGAGAAGGTCATGAGATGGGTCTCCTGCACTGTATGGGTCTGTAAATACTGAGAAGGACACGAGGTGGGTCTGTAAAATGTGAGAAAGATACGAGATGTGTCTGTAAATAGTGCGAAGGACACGGGTTGAGTCTCCTGCACTGTATGGGTCTGTAAATAGTGAGAAGGCCACGAGATGGGTACGTAAATAGTGAGAAGGACACGAGATGGGCTTGTAAATAGTGAGAAGGATACAAAATGGGTCTCCTGCACAGTATGGGTCTGTAAATAGTCAGAAGGACAAGAGATGTGTCTGCAAATACTGAGAAGGGCACTAGATGGGTCTCCTGCACTGTATGGGTCTGTAAATAGTGAGAAGGAGAGCAGATGGGCCTGTAAATAGTGAGAAGGACACGAGATGGGCCTGTAAATAGTGAGAAGGACACGAGAAGGGTCTGTTAATAGTGAGAAGGATACGAGATGGGTCCGTAAATAGTGAGAAGGACACGAGATGGGTCTGTAAATAGTGAGAAGGATACAAAATGGGTCTCCTGTACTGTATGGGTCTGCATATAGTGAGAAGGACAAGAGATGTGTCTGTAAATAGTGAGAAGGACACGAGATGGGTCTGTAAATAGTGAGAAGGACACGGGTTGAGTCTCCTGCACTGTATGGGTCTGTAAATAGTGAGAAGGCCACGAGATGGGTACGTAAATAGTGAGAAGGACACGAGATGGGCTTGTAAATAGTGAGAAGGATACAAAATGGGTCTCCTGCACTGTATGGGTCTGTAAATAGTCAGTAGGACAAGAGATGTGTCTGCAAATACTGAGAAGGGCACTAGATGGGTCTCCTGCACTGTATGGGTCTGTAAATAGTGAGAAGGAGAGCAGATGGGCCTGTAAATAGTGAGAAGGACACGAGATGGGCCTGTAAATAGTGAGAAGGACACGAGATGGGTCTGTTAATAGTGAGAACGATACGAGATGGGTCCGTAAATAGTGAGAAGGACACGAGATGGGTCTGTAAATAGTGAGAAGGATACAAAATGGGTCTCCTGTACTGTATGGGTCTGCATATAGTGAGAAGGACAAGAGATGGTTCTGTAAATAGTAAGAAGGACAGGAGATGGGTCTGTAAATATTGCGAAGGACACGAGATGGGCCTGTAAATTGTGAGAAGGACACGAGATTGGCCTGTAAATAGTGAGAAGGACACGAGATTGGTCTGTAAATAGTGAGAAGGAAGTGAGATGCACGTCCTGCTCTGTATGGGTTTGTAAATTGTGAGGAGGAGACGAAATGGGTCTGTAAATAGCGAGAAGGACACGAGATGGGTCTCCTGCACTGTATGGGTCTGTAAATAGTGAGAAGGACACGAGATGGGTCTCCTGCACTGTATTGGTCTGTAAATAGTGAGAAGGACATGAGATGGGTCTACTGCACTGTATGCATTTGTAAATGCTGAGAAGGACACGAGATGGGCCTGTAAATAGTGAGAAAGGCAGGATATGGGTCTCCTGCACTGTATGGGTCTGTAAATAGTGAGAAGGACACGAGATGGGCCTGTAAATAGTGAGAAAGGCACGAGATGGTTCTCCTGCACTGTATGGGTCTGTAACTAGTGAGAAGGCCATGCGATGCACTTCCAGCTCTGTATGGGTTTGTAAATATTGAGAAGGACACGAGACGTGTCTGTAGATAGTGAGAAGGCCATGAGATGGGTCTCCTGCACTGTATGGGCCTGTCAATAGTGAGAAGGACACGAGATGGGTCTGTAAATAGTGAGAAGGACACCAGATGGGTCTGCAAATACTAAGAAGGACACCAGATGGGTCTCCTGCTCTGTATGGGTCTGTAAGCTGTGAGAAGAACACGTGATGGGTTTGTAAATAGTGAGAAGGACATGAAATTGGTCTGTAAATAAGGAGAAGGACACCAGATGGGTCTTTAAATAGTGAGAAGGATACGAGATGGGTCTGTAAATAGTGAGAAGGACACGAGATGGATCTTTAAATAGTGAGAAGGATACGAGATGGGTCTGTAAATAGTGAGAAGGACACGAGATGGGTCTCCTGCACTGTATGTGTCTGTAAAGAGTGAGAAGGTCATGAGATGGGTCTCCTGCACTGTATGGGTCTGTAAATACTGAGAAGGACACGAGGTGGGTCTGTAAAATGTGAGAAAGATACGAGATGTGTCTGTAAATAGTGCGAAGGACACGGGTTGAGTCTCCTGCACTGTATGGGTCTGTAAATAGTGAGAAGGCCACGAGATGGGTACGTAAATAGTGAGAAGGACACGAGATGGGCTTGTAAATAGTGAGAAGGATACAAAATGGGTCTCCTGCACAGTATGGGTCTGTAAATAGTCAGAAGGACAAGAGATGTGTCTGCAAATACTGAGAAGGGCACTAGATGGGTCTCCTGCACTGTATGGGTCTGTAAATAGTGAGAAGGAGAGCAGATGGGCCTGTAAATAGTGAGAAGGACACGAGATGGGCCTGTAAATAGTGAGAAGGACACGAGAAGGGTCTGTTAATAGTGAGAAGGATACGAGATGGGTCCGTAAATAGTGAGAAGGACACGAGATGGGTCTGTAAATAGTGAGAAGGATACAAAATGGGTCTCCTGTACTGTATGGGTCTGCATATAGTGAGAAGGACAAGAGATGTGTCTGTAAATAGTGAGAAGGACACGAGATGGGTCTGTAAATAGTGAGAAGGTTACGAGATGGGACTGTAACTAGTGAGAAGGACACGAGATGGGTCTCCTGCACAGTATGCATTTGTAAATAGTGAGAAGGACACGAGATGGGCCTGTAAATAGTGAGAAAGGCAGGATATGGGTCTCCTGCAGTGTATGGGTCTGTAAATAGTGAGAAGGACACGAGATGGGCCTGTAAATAGTGAGAAAGGCACGAGATGGGTCTCCTGCACTGTATGGGTCTGTAAATAGTGAGAAGGCCACGCGATGCACTTCCAGCTCTGTATGGGTTTGTAAATATTGAGAAGGTCACGGAATGTGTCTGTAAATAGTGAGAATGACACGAGATGGGTTTGCAAATACTGAGAAGGCCACCAGATGGGTCTCCTGCTCTGTATGGGTCTGTAAATAGTGAGAAGGACACATGATGGGTTTGTAAATAGTGAGTAGGAGACGAGATGGGCCTGTAAATAGTGAGAAGGACAAGAGATGGGTCTGTAAATAGTGAGAAGGATACGAGATGGGTCAGTAAATAATGAGAAGGACATGAGATGTGTCTCCTGCACTGCATGGGTCTGTAAATAGTGAGAAGTTCACGAGATGGGTTTCCTGCACTGTATGGGTCTGTAAATAGTGAGAAGGACACAAGGTGAGTTTCCTGCACTGTGTGGGTCTGTAAATATTGAGAATGCCACGAGATGGGTCTGTAAATAGTAAGAAGGAGAGGAGATGGGTCTGTAAATAGTGAGAAGGATACAAAATGGGTCTCCTGTACTGTATGGGTCTTCATATAGTGAGAAGGACAAGAGATGTGTCTGTAAATAGTGAGAAGGATACCAGATGGGTCTCCTGCTCTGTATGGGTCTGTAAGTAGTGAGAAGGGCACGTGATGGGTTTGTAAATAGTGAGAAGGACACGAGATTGGTCTGTAAATAGTGAGAAGGAGACGAGATGTGCATGTAAATAGTGAGAAGGACACGATATGGGTCTGTAAATAGTGAGAAGGATATGAGATGGGTCTGTAAATAGTGAGAAGGACACGAGTTGGGTCTCCTGCACTGTAATGGTCTGTAAATAGTGAGAAGGTCATGAGATGGGTCTGCTGCACTGTATGGGTCTGTAAATAGTGACAAGGCCACGAGATGGGTCTCCTGCACTGTATGGGTCTGTAAATAGTGAGAAGGCCAGGAGATGGGTCTGGAAATAGTAAGAAGGACAGGAGATGGGTCTGTAAATAGTGAGAAGGACACAAGATTGGTCTGTAAAGAGTGAGAAGGAAGTGAGATGCACGTCCTGCTCTATATGGGTTTGTAAATTGTGACGAGGAGACGAAATGGGTCCGTAAATAGCGAGAAGGAAACGAGATGGGTCTCCTGCACTGTATGGGTCTGTAAATACTGAGAAGGCCACGAGCTGAACTTCCAGCTCTGCATGGGTTTGTAAATATTAAGAACGACACGAGATGTGTCAGTAAATAGTGAGAAGGACACCAGATGTGTCTGCAAATACTGAGAAGGACACAGGATGTGTCTCCTGCTCTGTATGGGTCTTTAAATATTGAGAAGGACACGTGATGGGTTTGTAAATAGTGAGAAGGACACGAGATGGGCCTGTAAATAGTGAGAAGGACACGAGATGGGTCTGTAAATAGTGAGAAGGTTACGAGATGGGACTGTAAATAGTGAGAAGGACACGAGATGGGTCTCCTGCACTGTATGGGTCTGTAAATAGTGAGAAGGACATGAGATGGGTCTACTGCACTGTATGGGTCTATAAATAGTGGGAAGGCCAGGAGATGGGTCTCCTGCACTGTATGGGTCTGTAAATAATGAGAAGGCCACGAGATGCACTTCCAGCTCTGCATGTGTTTGTAAATATTAAGAAGGACACGAGATGTGTCAGGAAATAGTGAGAAGAACACCAGATGTGTCTGCAAATACTGAGAAGGGCAAAATATGTGCCTCCTGCTCTGTATGTGTCTGTAAATAGTGAGACGGACAAGTGTTGGGTTTGTAAATAGTGAGAAGGACACAATATTGGTCTGTAAATACTGAGAAGGAGACAATATGGGCCTGTAAATAGTGAGAAGGACACAAGATGGGCCTGTAAATAGTGAGAAGGACATGAGATGGGTCTGTAAATAGTGAGAAGGTTACGAGATGGGACTGTAAATAGTGAGAAGGACACGAGTTGGGTCTCCTGCACTGTAATGGTCTGTAAATAGTGAGAAGGTCATGAGATGGGTCTGCTGCACTGTATGGGTCTGTAAATAGTGAGAAGGACACAGGATGGGTCTCCTGCACTGTATGGGTCTGTAAATAGTGAGAAGGACACGAGGTGGGCCTGTAAATAGTGAGAAAGGCACGAGATGGGTCTCCTGCACTGTATGGGTCTGTAAATAGTGAGAAGGCCACGCGATGCACTTCCAGCTCTGTATGGGTTTGTAAATATTGAGAAGGACACGAAATGTGTCTGTAAATAGTGAGAATGACACCATATGGGTTTGCAAATACTGAGAAGGCCACCAGATGGGTCTCCTGCTCTGTATGGGTCTGTAAATAGTGAGAAGGACACGTGATGGGTTTGTAAATAGTGAGTAGGAGACGAGATGGGCCTGTAAATAGTGAGAAGGACAAGAGATGGGTCTGTAAATAGTGAGAAGGATACGAGATGGGTCAGTAAATAATGAGAAGGACATGAGATGTGTCTCCTGCACTGTATGGGTCTGTAAATAGTGAGAAGTTCACGAGATGGGTTTCCTGCACTGTATGGGTCTGTAAATAGTGAGAAGGACACAAGATGAGTTTCCTGCACTGTGTGGGTCTGTAAATATTGAGAATGCCACGAGATGGGTCTGTAAATATTGAGAATGCCACGAGATGGGTCTGTAAATAGTAAGAAGGAGAGGAGATGGGTCTGTAAATAGTGAGAAGGATACAAAATGGGTCTCCTGTACTGTATGGGTCTGCATATAGTGAGAAGGACAAGAGATGTGTCTGTAAATAGTGAGAAGGATACCAGATGGGTCTGCAAATACTGAGAAGGACACCAGATGGGTCTCCTGCTCTGTATGGGTCTGTAAGTAGTGAGAAGGGCACGTGATGGGTTTGTAAATAGTGAGAAGGACACGAGATTGGTCTGTAAATAGTGAGAAGGAGACGAGATGTGCATGTAAATAGTGAGAAGGGCACGATATGGGTCTGTAAATAGTGAAAAGGGTACGAGATGGGTCTGTAAATAGTGAGAAGGACACGAGTTGGGTCTCCTGCACTGTAATGGTCTGTAAATAGTGAGAAGGTCATGAGATGGGTCTGCTGCACTGTATGGGTCTGTAAATAGTGAGAAGGACACAGGATGGGTCTCCTGCACTGTATGGGTCTGTAAATAGTGACAAGGCCACGAGATGGGTCTCCTGCACTGTATGGGTCTGTAAATAGTGAGAAGGCCAGGAGATGGGTCTGGAAATAGTAAGAAGGACAGGAGATGGGTCTGTAAATAGTGAGAAGGACACGAGATTGGTCTGTAAAGAGTGAGAAGGAAGTGAGATGCACGTCCTGCTCTATATGGGTTTGTAAATTGTGACGAGGAGACGAAATGGGTCCGTAAATAGCGAGAAGGAAACGAGATGGGTCTCCTGCACTGTATGGGTCTGTAAATAGTGAGAAGGCCACGAGCTGAACTTCCAGCTCTGCATGGGTTTGTAAATATTAAGAAGGACACGAGATGTGTCAGGAAATAGTGAGAAGAAAACCAGATGTGTCTGCAAATACTGAGAAGGACAAAATATGTGTCTCCTGCTCTGTATGTGTCTGTAAATAGTGAGACGGACAAGTGTTGGGTTTGTAAATAGTGAGAAGGACACAATATTGGTCTGTAAATACTGAGAAGGAGACAATATGGGCCTGTAAATAGTGAGAAGGACACAAGATGGGCCTGTAAATAGTGAGAAGGACACGAGATGGGCCTGTAAATAGTGAGAAGGACACGAGATGGGTCTGTAAATAGTGAGAAGGACACCAAATGTGTCTGCAAATACTGAGAAGGACTCAGGATGTGTCTCCTGCTCTGTATGGGTCTTCAAATAGTGAGAAGGACACGTGATGGGTTTGTAAATAGTGAGAAGGACACGAGATGGGCCTGTAAATAGTGAGAAGGACGCGAGATGGGTCTGTAAATAGTGAGAAGGTTACGAGATGGGACTGTAAATAGTGAGAAGGACACGAGATGGGTCTCCTGCACTGTATGGGTCTGTAAATAGTGAGAAGGACTTGAGATGGGTCTACTGCACTGTATGGGTCTGTAAATAGTGGGAAAGCCAGGAGATGGGTCTCCTGCACTGTATGGGTCTGTAAATAATGAGAAGGCCACGAGATGGGCCTGTAAATAGTGAGAAGGACACGAGATGGGTCTGTAAATAGTGAGAAGGCCACGAGATGGGCCTGTAAATAGTGAGAAGGACACGAGATGGGTCTGTAAATAGTGAGAATGACACGAGATGGGCCTGTAAATAGTGAGAAGGATACAAAATGGGTCTCCTGCAGTGTATGGGTCTGGAAATAGTCAGAAGGACAAGAGATGTGTCTGCAAATACTGAGAAGGACACCAGATGTGTCTCCTGCTCTGTATGGGTCTGTGAATAGTGAGAAGGACACGTGATGGGTTTGTGAATAGTGAGAAGGACACGAGATTGGTCTGTAAATTGTGAGAAGGAGACGAGATGGGCTTGTAAATAGTGAGAAGGACACGAGATGGGCCTGTAAATAGTGAGAAAGGCAGGATATGGGTCTCCTGCACTGTATGGGTCTGTAAATAGTGAGAAGGACACGAGATGGGCCTGTAAGTAGTGAGAAAGGCACGAGATGGGTCTCCTGCACTGTATGGGTCTGTAAATAGTGAGAAGGACACGAGATGGGCCTGTAAATAGTGAGAAAGGCACGAGATGGGTCTCCTGCACTGTATGGGTCTGTAAATAGTAAGAAGGCCACGCAATGCACTTGCAGCTCTGTATGGGTTTGTAAATATTGAGAAGGACACGAAATGTGTCTGTAAATAGTGAGAATGACACCACATGGGTCTGCAAATACTGAGAAGGACACCAGATGGGTCTCCTGCTCTGTATGGGTCTGTAAGTAGTGAGAAGGACACGTGATGGGTTTGTAAATAGTGAGAAGGACACGAGATTGGTCTGTAAATAGTGAGAAGGAGACGAGATGTGCATGTAAATAGTGAGAAGGACACGATATGGGTCTGTAAATAGTGAGAAGGATACGAGATGGGTCTGTAAATAGTGAGAAGGACACGAGTTGGGTCTCCTGCACTGTAATGGTCTGTAAATAGTGAGAAGGTCATGAGATGAGTCTGCTGCACTGTATGGGTCTGTAAATAGTGAGAAGGACACAGGATGGGTCTCCTGCACTGTATGGGTCTGTAAATAGTGACAAGGCCACGAGATGGGTCTCCTGCACTGTATGGGTCTGTAAATAGTGAGAAGGCCAGGAGATGGGTCTGGAAATAGTAAGAAGGACAGGAGATGGGTCTGTATATAGTGAGAAGGACACGAGATTGGTCTGTAAAGAGTGAGAAGGAAGTGAGATGCACATCCTGCTCTATATGGGTTTGTAAATTGTGACGAGGAGACGAAATGGGTCCGTAAATAGCGAGAAGGAAACGAGATGGGTCTCCTGCACTGTATGGGTCTGTAAATAGTGAGAAGGCCACGAGCTGAACTTCCAGCTCTGCATGGGTTTGTAAATATTAAGAACGACACGAGATGTGTCAGTAAATAGTGAGAAGGACACCAGATGTGTCTGCAAATACTGAGAAGGACACGAGATGGGTCTGTAAATAGTTAGAATGACACGAGATGGACCTGTAAATAGTGAGAAGGATACAAAATGGGTCTCCTGCACTGTATGGGTCTGGAAATAGTCAGAAGGACAAGAGATGTGTCTGCAAATACTGAGAAGGACACCAGATGTGTCTCCTGCTCTGTATGGGTCTGTGAATAGTGAGAAGGACACGTGATGGGTTTGTGAATAGTGAGAAGGACACGAGTTGGTCTGTAAATTGTGAGAAGGAGACGAGATGGGCTTGTAAATAGTGAGAAGGACATGAGATGGGTCTGTAAATAGAGAGAAGGTTACGAGATGGGACTGTAAATAGTGAGAAGGACACGAGATGGGTCTCCTGCACAGTATGCATTTGTAAATAGTGAGAAGGACACGAGATGGGCCTGTAAATAGTGAGAAAGGCAGGATATGGGTCTCCTGCACTGTATGGGTCTGTAAATAGTGAGAAGGACACGAGATGGGCCTGTAAATAGTGAGAAAGACACGAGATGGGTCTCCTGCACTGTATGGGTCTGTAAATAGTGAGAAGGCCACGCGATGCACTTCCAGCTCTGTATGGGTTTGTAAATATTGAGAAGGACACGAAATTTGTCTGTAAATAGTGAGAATGACACGAGATGGGTTTGCAAATACTGAGAAGGCCACCAGATGGGTCTCCTGCTCCGTATGGGTCTGTAAATAGTGAGAAGGACACATGATGGGTTTGTAAATAGTGAGTAGGAGACGAGATGGGCCTGTAAATAGTGAGAAGGACAAGAGATGGGTCTGTAAATAGTGAGAAGGATACGAGATGGGTCAGTAAATAATGAGAAGGACATGAGATGTGTCTCCTGCACTGCATGGGTCTGTAAATAGTGAGAAGTTCACGAGATGGGTTTCCTGCACTGTATGGGTCTGTAAATCGTGAGAAGGACACAAGGTGAGTTTCCTGCACTGTGTGGGTCTGTAAATATTGAGAATGCCACGAGATGGGTCTGTAAATAGTAAGAAGGAGAGGAGATGGGTCTGTAAATAGTGAGAAGGATACAAAATGGGTCTCCTGTACTGTATGGGTCTTCATATAGTGAGAAGGACAAGAGATGTGTCTGTAAATAGTGAGAAGGATACCAGATGTGTCTCCTGCTCTGTATGGGTCTGTAAGTAGTGAGAAGGGCACGTGATGGGTTTGTAAATAGTGAGAAGGACACGAGATTGGTCTGTAAATAGTGAGAAGGAGACGAGATGTGCATGTAAATAGTGAGAAGGACACGATATGGGTCTGTAAATAGTGAGAAGGATATGAGATGGGTCTGTAAATAGTGAGAAGGACACGAGTTGGGTCTCCTGCACTGTAATGGTCTGTAAATAGTGAGAAGGTCATGAGATGGGTCTGCTGCACTGTATGGGTCTGTAAATAGTGACAAGGCCACGAGATGGGTCTCCTGCACTGTATGGGTCTGTAAATAGTGAGAAGGCCAGGAGATGGGTCTGGAAATAGTAAGAAGGACAGGAGATGGGTCTGTAAATAGTGAGAAGGACACGAGATTGGTCTGTAAAGAGTGAGAAGGAAGTGAGATGCACGTCCTGCTCTATATGGGTTTGTAAATTGTGACGAGGAGACGAAATGGGTCCGTAAATAGCGAGAAGGAAACGAGATGGGTCTCCTGCACTGTATGGGTCTGTAAATAGTGAGAAGGCCACGAGCTGAACTTCCAGCTCTGCATGGGTTTGTAAATATTAAGAACGACACGAGATGTGTCAGTAAAAAGTGAGAAGGACACCAGATGTGTCTGCAAATACTGAGAAGGACACAG
The DNA here is from genome assembly GCF_030028105.1 of Mobula birostris. NCBI lineage: Eukaryota > Metazoa > Chordata > Chondrichthyes > Myliobatiformes > Myliobatidae > Mobula > Mobula birostris. The sequence goes on along the minus strand of NC_092375.1, from coordinate 106,214,542 downwards.
GATGTGTCTCCTGCTCTGTATGGGTCTTTAAATATTGAGAAGGACACGTGATGGGTTTGTAAATAGTGAGAAGGACACGAGATGGGCCTGTAAATAGTGAGAAGGACACGAGATGGGTCTGTAAATAGTGAGAAGGTTACGAGATGGGACTGTAAATAGTGAGAAGGACACGAGATGGGTCTCCTGCACTGTATGGGTCTGTAAATAGTGAGAAGGACATGAGATGGGTCTCCTGCACTGTATGGGTCTGTAAATAATGAGAAGGCCACGAGATGCACTTCCAGCTCTGCATGTGTTTGTAAATATTAAGAAGGACACGAGATGTGTCAGGAAATAGTGAGAAGAACACCAGATGTGTCTGCAAATACTGAGAAGGGCAAAATATGTGCCTCCTGCTCTGTATGTGTCTGTAAATAGTGAGACGGACAAGTGTTGGGTTTGTAAATAGTGAGAAGGACACAATATTGGTCTGTAAATACTGAGAAGGAGACAATATGGGCCTGTAAATAGTGAGAAGGACACAAGATGGGCCTGTAAATAGTGAGAAGGACATGAGATGGGTCTGTAAATAGTGAGAAGGTTACGAGATGGGACTGTAAATAGTGAGAAGGTTACGAGATGGGACTGTAAATAGTGAGAAGGACACGAGATGGGTCTCCTGCACAGTATGCATTTGTAAATAGTGAGAAGGACACGAGATGGGCCTGTAAATAGTGAGAAAGGCAGGATATGGGTCTCCTGCACTGTATGGGTCTGTAAATAGTGAGAAGGACACGAGATGGGCCTGTAAATAGTGAGAAAGGCACGAGATGGGTCTCCTGCACTGTATGGGTCTGTAAATAGTGAGAAGGCCACGCGATGCACTTCCAGCTCTGTATGGGTTTGTAAATATTGAGAAGGACACGAAATGTGTCTGTAAATAGTGAGAATGACACCATATGGGTTTGCAAATACTGAGAAGGCCACCAGATGGGTCTCCTGCTCTGTATGGGTCTGTAAATAGTGAGAAGGACACGTGATGGGTTTGTAAATAGTGAGTAGGAGACGAGATGGGCCTGTAAATAGTGAGAAGGACAAGAGATGGGTCTGTAAATAGTGAGAAGGATACGAGATGGGTCAGTAAATAATGAGAAGGACATGAGATGTGTCTCCTGCACTGTATGGGTCTGTAAATAGTGAGAAGTTCACGAGATGGGTTTCCTGCACTGTATGGGTCTGTAAATAGTGAGAAGGACACAAGATGAGTTTCCTGCACTGTGTGGGTCTGTAAATATTAAGAATGCCACGAGATGGGTCTGTAAATATTGAGAATGCCACGAGATGGGTCTGTAAATAGTAAGAAGGAGAGGAGATGGGTCTGTAAATAGTGAGAAGGATACCAGATGGGTCTGCAAATACTGAGAAGGACACCAGATGGGTCTCCTGCTCTGTATGGGTCTGTAAGTAGTGAGAAGGGCACGTGATGGGTTTGTAAATAGTGAGAAGGACACGAGATTGGTCTGTAAATAGTGAGAAGGAGACGAGATGTGCATGTAAATAGTGAGAAGGGCACGATATGGGTCTGTAAATAGTGAGAAGGGTACGAGATGGGTCTGTAAATAGTGAGAAGGACACGAGTTGGGTCTCCTGCACTGTAATGGTCTGTAAATAGTGAGAAGGTCATGAGATGGGTCTGCTGCACTGTATGGGTCTGTAAATAGTGAGAAGGACACAGGATGGGTCTCCTGCACTGTATGGGTCTGTAAATAGTGACAAGGCCACGAGATGGGTCTCCTGCACTGTATGGGTCTGCAAATAGTGAGAAGGCCAGGAGATGGGTCTGGAAATAGTAAGAAGGACAGGAGATGGGTCTGTAAATAGTGAGAAGGACACGAGATTGGTCTGTAAAGAGTGAGAAGGAAGTGAGATGCACGTCCTGCTCTATATGGGTTTGTAAATTGTGACGAGGAGACGAAATGGGTCCGTACATAGCGAGAAGGAAACGAGATGGGTCTCCTGCACTGTATGGGTCTGTAAATAGTGAGAAGGCCACGAGCTGAACTTCCAGCTCTGCATGGGTTTGTAAATATTAAGAACGACACGAGATGTGTCAGTAAATAGTGAGAAGGACACCAGATGTGTCTGCAAATACTGAGAAGGACACAGGATGTGTCTCCTGCTCTGTATGGGTCTTTAAATATTGAGAAGGACACGTGATGGGTTTGTAAATAGTGAGAAGGACACGAGATGGGCCTGTAAATAGTGAGAAGGACACGAGATGGGTCTGTAAATAGTGAGAAGGTTACGAGATGGGACTGTAAATAGTGAGAAGGACACGAGATGGGTCTCCTGCACTGTATGGGTCTGTAAATAGTGAGAAGGACATGAGATGGGTCTACTGCGCTGTATGGGTCTGTAAATAGTGGGAAGGCCAGGAGATGGGTCTCCTGCACTGTATGGGTCTGTAAATAATGAGAAGGCCACGAGATGCACTTCCAGCTCTGCATGTGTTTGTAAATATTAAGAAGGACACGAGATGTGTCAGGAAATAGTGAGAAGAACACCAGATGTGTCTGCAAATACTGAGAAGGGCAAAATATGTGCCTCCTGCTCTGTATGTGTCTGTAAATAGTGAGACGGACAAGTGTTGGGTTTGTAAATAGTGAGAAGGACACAATATTGGTCTGTAAATACTGAGAAGGAGACAATATGGGCCTGTAAATAGTGAGAAGGACACAAGATGGGCCTGTAAATAGTGAGAAGGACACGAGATGGGCCTGTAAATAGTGAGAAGGACACGAGATGGGTCTGTAAATAGTGAGAATGACACGAGATGGGCCTGTAAATAGTGAGAAGGATACAAAATGGGTCTCCTGCACTGTATGGGTCTGGAAATAGTCAGAAGGACAAGAGATGTGTCTGCAAATACTGAGAAGGACACCAGATGTGTCTCCTGCTCTGTATGGGTCTGTGAATAGTGAGAAGGACACGTGATGGGTTTGTGAATAGTGAGAAGGACACGAGTTGGTCTGTAAATTGTGAGAAGGAGACGAGATGGGCTTGTAAATAGTGAGAAGGACACGAGATGGGCCTGTAAATAGTGAGAAAGGCAGGATATGGGTCTCCTGCACTGTATGGGTCTGTAAATAGTGAGAAGGACACGAGATGGGCCTGTAAGTAGTGAGAAAGGCACGAGATGGGTCTCCTGCACTGTATGGGTCTGTAAATAGTGAGAAGGACACGTGATGGGTTTGTAAATAGTGAGTAGGAGACGAGATGGGCCTGTAAATAGTGAGAAGGACAAGAGATGTGTCTGTAAATAGTGAGAAGGATAGGAGATGGGTCAGTAAATAGTGAGAAGGACACGAGATGTGTCTCCTGCACTGTATGGGTCTGTAAGTAGTGAGAAGTTCACGAGATGGGTTTCCTGCACTGTATGGGTCTGTAAATAGTGAGAAGGACACAAGATGAGTTTCCTGCACTGTGTGGGTCTGTAAATATTGAGAATGCCACGAGATGGGTCTGTAAATATTAAGAAGGAGAGGAGATGGGTCTGTAAATAGTGAGAAGGATACAAAATGGGTCTCCTGTACTGTATGGGTCTGCATATAGTGAGAAGGACAAGAGATGTGTCTGTAAATAGTGAGAAGGATACCAGATGGGTCTGCAAATACTGAGAAGGACACCAGATGGGTCTCCTGCTCTGTATGGGTCTGTAAGTAGTGAGAAGGACACGTGATGGGTTTGTAAATAGTGAGAAGGACACGAGATTGGTCTGTAAATAGTGAGAAGGAGACGAGATGTGCATGTAAATAGTGAGAAGGACACGATATGGGTCTGTAAATAGTGAGAAGGATAAGAGATGGGTCTGTAAATACTGAGAAGGACACGAGTTGGGTCTCCTGCACTGTATGGGTCTGTAAATAGTGACAAGGCCACGAGATGGGTCTCCTGCACTGTATAGGTCTGTAAATAGTGACAAGGCCACGAGATGGGTCTCCTGCACTGTATGGGTCTGTAAATAGTGAGAAGACCAGGAGATGGGTCTGGAAATAGTAAGAAGGACAGGAGATGGGTCTGTAAATAGTGAGAAGGACACGAGATTGGTCTGTAAAGAGTGAGAAGGAAGTGAGATGCACGTCCTGCTCTATATGGGTTTGTAAATTGTGACGAGGAGACGAAATGGGTCCGTAAATAGCGAGAAGGAAACGAGATGGGTCTCCTGCACTGTATGGGTCTGTAAATAGTGAGAAGGCCACGAGCTGAACTTCCAGCTCTGCATGGGTTTGTAAATATTAAGAACGACACGAGATGTGTCAGTAAATAGTGAGAAGAACACCAGATGTGTCTGCAAATACTGAGAAGGACAAAACATGTGTCTCCTGCTCTGTATGGGTCTGTAAATAGTGAGACGGACACGTGTTGGGTTTGTAAATAGTGAGACGGACACGTGTTGGGTTTGTAAATAGTGAGAAGGAAACGATATTGGACTGTAAATACTGAGAAGGAGACGAGATGGGTCTCCTGCACTGTATGGGTCTGGAAATAGTCAGAAGGACAAGAGATGTGTCTGCAAATACTGAGAAGGACACCAGATGGGTCTCCTGCTCTGTATGGGTCTGTGAATAGTGAGAAGGACACGTGATGGGTTTGTGAATAGTGAGAAGGACATGAGATTGTTCTGTAAATTGTGAGAAGGAGACGAGATGGGTCTGTAAATAGTGCGAAGGACACGAGATGGGACTCCTGCACTGTATGGGTATGTAAATAGTGAGAAGACCACGAGATGGGTTTCCTGCACTGTATGGGTCTGTAAATAGTGAGAAGGCCACAAGATTGGTCTGTAAATAGTGAGAAGGACACGAGATGGGCCTTTCAATATTGGGAGAGATACAAAATGAGTCTCCTGCACTGTATGGGTCTCTAAATAGTGAGAAGGACAAGAGATGGGTCAGTAAATAGTGAGAAGGACATGAGATGGGTCTGTAAATAGTGAGAAAGACACAAGATGCACATCCTGCTCTGTATGGGTTTGTAAATTGTGAGGAGGCTACGAGATGGGTCTGTAAATAGTGAGAAGGACACGAGATGGGTCTCCTGCACTGTATGGGTCTGTAATTAGTGAGAAGGACACGAGATGCATGTCCTGCTCTGTATGGGTTTGTAAATTGTGAGGAGGAGATGAAACTGGTCTGTAAATAGCGAGAAGGGTACTGTGTGGGTCTGTAAACAGTGAGAAGGACATGTGATGGGTCTGTAAATAGTGAGAAGGACACGAGATGGGACTCCTGCACTGTATGGGTCTGTAAATAGTGAGAAGGACACGAGATGGGTCTCCTGCACTGTATGGGTCTGTAAATAGTGAGAAGGACATGAGATGGGTCTCCTGCACTGTATGGGTCTGTAACTAGTATGAAGGATACAAGATGGGTCTACTGCACTGTATGGGTCTGTAAATAGTGAGAAGGCCAGGAGATGGGTCTCCTGCACTGTATGGGTCTGTAAATAGTGAGAAGGCCACGAGATGCACTTCCAGCTCTGCATGTGTTTGTAAATATTAAGAAGGACACGAGATGTGTCAGTAAATAGTGAGAAGAACACCAGATGTGTCTGCAAATACTGAGAAGGACAAAACATGTGTCTCCTGCTCTGTATGGGTCTGCAAATAGTGAGACAGACACGTGTTGGGTCTGTGAATAGTGAGAAGGACACGTGATGGGTTTGTGAATAGTGAGAAGGACGTGAGATTGGTCTGTAAATTGTGAGAAGGAGATGAGATGGGCTTGTAAATAGTGAGAAGGACACGAGATGGGACTCCTGCACTGTATGGGTATGTAAATAGTGAGAAGACCACGAGATGGGTTTCCTGCACTGTATGGGTCTGTAAATAGTGAGAAGGCCACAAGATTGGTCTGTAAATAGTGAGAAGGACACGAGATGGGCCTTTCAATATTGGGAGAGATACAAAATGAGTCTCCTGCACTGTATGGGTCTCTAAATAGTGAGAAGGACAAGAGATGGGTCAGTAAATAGTGAGAAGGACATGAGATGGGTCTGTAAATAGTGAGAAAGACACAAGATGCACATCCTGCTCTGTATGGGTTTGTAAATTGTGAGGAGGCTACGAGATGGGTCTGTAAATAGTGAGAAGGACACGAGATGGGTCTCCTGCACTGTATGGGTCTGTAATTAGTGAGAAGGACACGAGATGCATGTCCTGCTCTGTATGGGTTTGTAAATTGTGAGGAGGAGATGAAACTGGTCTGTAAATAGCGAGAAGGGTACTGTGTGGGTCTGTAAACAGTGAGAAGGACATGTGATGGGTCTGTAAATAGTGAGAAGGACACGAGATGGGACTCCTGCACTGTATGGGTCTGTAAATAGTGAGAAGGACACGAGATGGGTCTCCTGCACTGTATGGGTCTGTAAATAGTGAGAAGGACATGAGATGGGTCTCCTGCACTGTATGGGTCTGTAACTAGTATGAAGGATACAAGATGGGTCTACTGCACTGTATGGGTCTGTAAATAGTGAGAAGGCCAGGAGATGGGTCTCCTGCACTGTATGGGTCTGTAAATAGTGAGAACGCCACGAGATGCACTTCCAGCTCTGCATGTGTTTGTAAATATTAAGAAGGACACGAGATGTGTCAGTAAATAGTGAGAAGAACACCAGATGTGTCTGCAAATACTGAGAAGGACAAAACATGTGTCTCCTGCTCTGTATGGGTCTGCAAATAGTGAGACAGACACGTGTTGGGTCTGTGAATAGTGAGAAGGACACGTGATGGGTTTGTGAATAGTGAGAAGGACGTGAGATTGGTCTGTAAATTGTGAGAAGGAGATGAGATGGGCTTGTAAATAGTGAGAAGGACACGAGATGGGTCTGTAAATAGTGAGAAGGACACGAGATGGGACTGTAAATAGTGAGAAGGACACGAGATGTTTCTCCTGCACTGTATGCATTTGTAAATAGTGAGAAGGACACGAGATGGGCCTGTAAATAGTGAGAAAGGCACGAGATGGGTCTCCTGCACTGTATGGGTCTGTAAATAGTGAGAAGGACATGAGATGGGTCTGTAAATAGTGAGAAAGGCACGAGATGGGTCTCCTGCACTGTATGGGTCTGTGAATAGTGAGAAGGCCACGCGATGCACTTCCAGCTCTGTATGGGTTTGTAAATATTGAGAAGGACACGAGACGTGTCTGTAGATAGTGAGAAGGCCATGAGATGGGTCTCCTGCACTGTATGGGTCTGTATATAGTGAGAAGGAGAGGAGATGGGCCTGTAAATAGTGAGAAGGACACGAGATGGGTCTGTAAATAGTGAGAAGGATACGAGATGGGTCTGTAACTAGTGCGAAGGACACGAGATGGGACTCCTGCACTGTATGGGTATGTAAATAGTGAGAAGACCACGAGATGGGTCTCCTGCACTGTATGGGTCTGTAAATAGTGAGAAGGCCACAAGATTGTTCTGTAAATAGTGAGAAGGACACGAGATGGGCCTGTTAATATTGGGAAAGATACAAAATGGGTCTCCTGCACTGTATGGGTCTCCAAATAGTGAGAAGGACAAGAGATGGGTCAGTAAATAGTGAGAAGGACACGAGATGGGTCTGTAAATAGTGAGAAAGACACAAGATGCACATCCTGCTCTGTATGGGTATGTAAATTGTGAGAAGGACACGAGATGGGTCTCCTGCACTGTATGGGTCTGTAAATAGTGAGAAGGACACGAGATGGGTCTCCTGCACTGTATGGGTCTGTAAATAGTGAGAAGGACATGAGATGGGTCTCCTGCACTGTATGGGTCTGTAACTAGTATGAAGGATACAAGATGGGTCTACTGCACTGTATGGGTCTGTAAATAGTGAGAAGGCCAGGAGATGGGTCTCCTGCACTGTATGGGTCTGTAAATAGTGAGAAGGCCACGAGATGCACTTCCAGCTCTGCATGTCTTTGTAAATATTAAGAAGGACACGAGATGTGTCAGTAAATAGTGAGAAGAACACCAGATGTGTCTGCAAATACTGAGAAGGACAAAACATGTGTCTCCTGCTCTGTATGGGTCTGTAAAAGGTGAGACGGACACGTGTTGGGTCTGTAAATAGTCAGAAGGACACGATAATGGTCTGTAAATACTGAGAAGGAGACAAGATGGGCCTGTAAATAGTGAGAAATACACGAGTTGGGCCTGTAAACAGTGAGAAGGCCAAGAGATGGGTCTGTAAATAGTCAGAAGGAGACGAGATGGGCCTGTAAATAGTGAGAAGGACACGAGATGGGTCTGTAAATAGTGAGAAAGATACGAGATGTGTCTGTAAATAGTGCGAAGGACACGAAATGAGTCTCCTGCACTGTATGGGTCTGTAAATAGTGAGAAGACCACGAGATGGGTATGTAAATAGTGAGAAGGATACAAAATGGGTCTCCTGCACTGTATGGGTCTGGAAATAGTCAGAAGGACAAGAGATGTGTCTGCAAATACTGAGAAGGACACCAGATGGGTCTCCTGCTCTGTATGGGTCTGTGAATAGTGAGAAGGACACGTGATGGGTTTGTGAATAGTGAGAAGGACATGAGATAGTTCTGTAAATTGTGAGAAGGAGACGAGATGGGCTTGTAAATAGTGAGAAGGACACGAGATTGGTCTGTAAATAGTGAGAAGGTTACGAGATGGGACTGTAAATAGTGAGAAGGACACGAGATGTTTCTCCTGCACTGTATGCATTTGTAAATAGTGAGAAGGACACGAGATGGGCCTGTAAATAGTGAGAAAGGCACGAGATGGATCTCCTGCACTGTATGGGTCTGTAAATAGTGAGAAGCCAAGCGATGCACTTCCAGCTCTGTATGGGTTTGTAAATATTGAAAAGGCCACGAGACGTGTCTGTAGATAGCGAGAAGGCCATGAGATGGGTCTCCTGCACTGTATGGGTCTGTAACTAGTGTGAAGTATACAAGATGGGTCTACTGCACTGTATGGGTCTGTAAATAGTGAGAAGGCCAGGAGATGGGTCTCCTGCACTGTATGGGTCTGTAAATAGTGAGAAGGCCACGAGATGCACTTCCAGCTCTGCATGTGTTTGTAAATATTAAGAAGGAGACGAGATGTGTCAGTAAATAGTGAGAAGAACACCAGATGTGTCTGCAAATACTGAGAAGGACAAAAGATGTGTCTCCTGCTCTGTATGGGTCTGTAAATAGTGAGACGGACACGTGTTGGGTTTGTAAATAGTGAGACGGACACGTGTTGGGTTTGTAAATAGTGAGAAGGACACGATATTGGACTGTAAATACTGAGAAGGAGACGAGATGGGTCTGTAAATAGTGCGAAGGACACGAGATGGGACTCCTGCACTGTATGGGTATGTAAATAGTGAGAAGACCACGAGATGGGTTTCCTGCACTGTATGGGTCTGTAAATAGTGAGAAGGCCACAAGATTGGTCTGTAAATAGTGAGAAGGACACGAGATGGGCCTTTCAATATTGGGAGAGATACAAAATGAGTCTCCTGCACTGTATGGGTCTCTAAATAGTGAGAAGGACAAGAGATGGGTCAGTAAATAGTGAGAAGGACATGAGATGGGTCTGTAAATAGTGAGAAAGACACAAGATGCACATCCTGCTCTGTATGGGTTTGTAAATTGTGAGGAGGCTACGAGATGGGTCTGTAAATAGTGAGAAGGACACGAGATGGGTCTCCTGCACTGTATGGGTCTGTAATTAGTGAGAAGGACACGAGATGCATGTCCTGCTCTGTATGGGTTTGTAAATTGTGAGGAGGAGATGAAACTGGTCTGTAAATAGCGAGAAGGGTACTGTGTGGGTCTGTAAACAGTGAGAAGGACATGTGATGGGTCTGTAAATAGTGAGAAGGACACGAGATGGGACTCCTGCACTGTATGGGTCTGTAAATAGTGAGAAGGACACGAGATGGGTCTCCTTCACTGTATGGGTCTGTAAATAGTGAGAAGGACATGAGATGGGTCTCCTGCACTGTATGGGTCTGTAACTAGTATGAAGGATACAAGATGGGTCTACTGCACTGTATGGGTCTGTAAATAGTGAGAAGGCCAGGAGATGGGTCTCCTGCACTGTATGGGTCTGTAAATAGTGAGAAGGCCACGAGATGCACTTCCAGCTCTGCATGTGTTTGTAAATATTAAGAAGGACACGAGATGTGTCAGTAAATAGTGAGAAGAACACCAGATGTGTCTGCAAATACTGAGAAGGACAAAACATGTGTCTCCTGCTCTGTATGGGTCTGCAAATAGTGAGACAGACACGTGTTGGGTCTGTGAATAGTGAGAAGGACACGTGATGGGTTTGTGAATAGTGAGAAGGACGTGAGATTGGTCTGTAAATTGTGAGAAGGAGATGAGATGGGCTTGTAAATAGTGAGAAGGACACGAGATGGGTCTGTAAATAGTGAGAAGGACACGAGATGGGACTGTAAATAGTGAGAAGGACACGAGATGTTTCTCCTGCACTGTATGCATTTGTAAATAGTGAGAAGGACACGAGATGGGCCTGTAAATAGTGAGAAAGGCACGAGATGGGTCTCCTGCACTGTATGGGTCTGTAAATAGTGAGAAGGACATGAGATGGGTCTGTAAATAGTGAGAAAGGCACGAGATGGGTCTCCTGCACTGTATGGGTCTGTGAATAGTGAGAAGGCCACGCGATGCACTTCCAGCTCTGTATGGGTTTGTAAATATTGAGAAGGACACGAGACGTGTCTGTAGATAGTGAGAAGGCCATGAGATGGGTCTCCTGCACTGTATGGGTCTGTATATAGTGAGAAGGAGAGGAGATGGGCCTGTAAATAGTGAGAAGGACACGAGATGGGTCTGTAAATAGTGAGAAGGATACGAGATGGGTCTGTAACTAGTGCGAAGGACACGAGATGGGACTCCTGCACTGTATGGGTATGTAAATAGTGAGAAGACCACGAGATGGGTCTCCTGCACTGTATGGGTCTGTAAATAGTGAGAAGGCCACAAGATTGTTCTGTAAATAGTGAGAAGGACACGAGATGGGCCTGTTAATATTGGGAAAGATACAAAATGGGTCTCCTGCACTGTATGGGTCTCCAAATAGTGAGAAGGACAAGAGATGGGTCAGTAAATAGTGAGAAGGACACGAGATGGGTCTGTAAATAGTGAGAAAGACACAAGATGCACATCCTGCTCTGTATGGGTATGTAAATTGTGAGAAGGACACGAGATGGGTCTCCTGCACTGTATGGGTCTGTAAATAGTGAGAAGGACACGAGATGGGTCTCCTGCACTGTATGGGTCTGTAAATAGTGAGAAGGACATGAGATGGGTCTCCTGCACTGTATGGGTCTGTAACTAGTATGAAGGATACAAGATGGGTCTACTGCACTGTATGGGTCTGTAAATAGTGAGAAGGCCAGGAGATGGGTCTCCTGCACTGTATGGGTCTGTAAATAGTGAGAAGGCCACGAGATGCACTTCCAGCTCTGCATGTCTTTGTAAATATTAAGAAGGACACGAGATGTGTCAGTAAATAGTGAGAAGAACACCAGATGTGTCTGCAAATACTGAGAAGGACAAAACATGTGTCTCCTGCTCTGTATGGGTCTGTAAAAGGTGAGACGGACACGTGTTGGGTCTGTAAATAGTCAGAAGGACACGATAATGGTCTGTAAATACTGAGAAGGAGACAAGATGGGCCTGTAAATAGTGAGAAATACACGAGTTGGGCCTGTAAACAGTGAGAAGGCCAAGAGATGGGTCTGTAAATAGTCAGAAGGAGACGAGATGGGCCTGTAAATAGTGAGAAGGACACGAGATGGGTCTGTAAATAGTGAGAGAGATACGAGATGTGTCTGTAAATAGTGCGAAGGACACGAAATGAGTCTCCTGCACTGTATGGGTCTGTAAATAGTGAGAAGACCACGAGATGGGTATGTAAATAGTGAGAAGGATACAAAATGGGTCTCCTGCACTGTATGGGTCTGGAAATAGTCAGAAGGACAAGAGATGTGTCTGCAAATACTGAGAAGGACACCAGATGGGTCTCCTGCTCTGTATGGGTCTGTGAATAGTGAGAAGGACACGTGATGGGTTTGTGAATAGTGAGAAGGACATGAGATTGTTCTGTAAATTGTGAGAAGGAGACGAGATGGGCTTGTAAATAGTGAGAAGGACACGAGATTGGTCTGTAAATAGTGAGAAGGTTACGAGATGGGACTGTAAATAGTGAGAAGGACACGAGATGTTTCTACTGCACTGTATGCATTTGTAAATAGTGAGAAGGACACGAGATGGGCCTGTAAATAGTGAGAAAGGCACGAGATGGATCTCCTGCACTGTATGGGTCTGTAAATAGTGAGAAGCCAAGCGATGCACTTCCAGCTCTGGATGGGTTTGTAAATATTGAAAAGGCCACGAGACGTGTCTGTAGATAGCGAGAAGGCCATGAGATGGGTCTCCTGCACTGTATGGGTCTGTATATAGTGAGAAGGAGAGGAGATGGGCCTGTAAATAGTGAGAAGGACACGAGATGGGTCTGTAAATAGTGAGAAGGATACGAGATGGGTCTGTAACTAGTGCGAAGGACACGAGATGGGACTCCTGCACTGTATGGGTATGTAAATAGTGAGAAGACCACGAGATGGGTCTCCTGCACTGTATGGGTCTGTAAATAGTGAGAAGGCCACAAGATTGTTCTGTAAATAGTGAGAAGGACACGAGATGGGCCTGTTAATATTGGGAAAGATACAAAATGGGTCTCCTGCACTGTATGGGTCTCCAAATAGTGAGAAGGACAAGAGATGGGTCAGTAAATAGTGAGAAGGACACGAGATGGGTCTGTAAATAGTGAGAAAGACACAAGATGCACATCCTGCTCTGTATGGGTATGTAAATTGTGAGAAGGACACGAGATGGGTCTCCTGCACTGTATGGGTCTGTAAATAGTGAGAAGGACACGAGATGGGTCTCCTGCACTGTATGGGTCTGTAAATAGTGAGAAGGACATGAGATGGGTCTCCTGCACTGTATGGGTCTGTAACTAGTATGAAGGATACAAGATGGGTCTACTGCACTGTATGGGTCTGTAAATAGTGAGAAGGCCAGGAGATGGGTCTCCTGCACTGTATGGGTCTGTAAATAGTGAGAAGGCCACGAGATGCACTTCCAGCTCTGCATGTCTTTGTAAATATTAAGAAGGACACGAGATGTGTCAGTAAATAGTGAGAAGAACACCAGATGTGTCTGCAAATACTGAGAAGGACAAAACATGTGTCTCCTGCTCTGTATGGGTCTGTAAAAGGTGAGACGGACACGTGTTGGGTCTGTAAATAGTCAGAAGGACACGATAATGGTCTGTAAATACTGAGAAGGAGACAAGATGGGCCTGTAAATAGTGAGAAATACACGAGTTGGGCCTGTAAACAGTGAGAAGGCCAAGAGATGGGTCTGTAAATAGTCAGAAGGAGACGAGATGGGCCTGTAAATAGTGAGAAGGACACGAGATGGGTCTGTAAATAGTGAGAAAGATACGAGATGTGTCTGTAAATAGTGCGAAGGACACGAAATGAGTCTCCTGCACTGTATGGGTCTGTAAATAGTGAGAAGACCACGAGATGGGTATGTAAATAGTGAGAAGGATACAAAATGGGTCTCCTGCACTGTATGGGTCTGGAAATAGTCAGAAGGACAAGAGATGTGTCTGCAAATACTGAGAAGGACACCAGATGGGTCTCCTGCTCTGTATGGGTCTGTGAATAGTGAGAAGGACACGTGATGGGTTTGTGAATAGTGAGAAGGACATGAGATAGTTCTGTAAATTGTGAGAAGGAGACGAGATGGGCTTGTAAATAGTGAGAAGGACACGAGATTGGTCTGTAAATAGTGAGAAGGTTACGAGATGGGACTGTAAATAGTGAGAAGGACACGAGATGTTTCTCCTGCACTGTATGCATTTGTAAATAGTGAGAAGGACACGAGATGGGCCTGTAAATAGTGAGAAAGGCACGAGATGGATCTCCTGCACTGTATGGGTCTGTAAATAGTGAGAAGCCAAGCGATGCACTTCCAGCTCTGTATGGGTTTGTAAATATTGAAAAGGCCACGAGACGTGTCTGTAGATAGCGAGAAGGCCATGAGATGGGTCTCCTGCACTGTATGGGTCTGTAACTAGTGTGAAGTATACAAGATGGGTCTACTGCACTGTATGGGTCTGTAAATAGTGAGAAGGCCAGGAGATGGGTCTCCTGCACTGTATGGGTCTGTAAATAGTGAGAAGGCCACGAGATGCACTTCCAGCTCTGCATGTGTTTGTAAATATTAAGAAGGAGACGAGATGTGTCAGTAAATAGTGAGAAGAACACCAGATGTGTCTGCAAATACTGAGAAGGACAAAAGATGTGTCTCCTGCTCTGTATGGGTCTGTAAATAGTGAGACGGACACGTGTTGGGTTTGTAAATAGTGAGACGGACACGTGTTGGGTTTGTAAATAGTGAGAAGGACACGATATTGGACTGTAAATACTGAGAAGGAGACGAGATGGGTCTGTAAATAGTGCGAAGGACACGAGATGGGACTCCTGCACTGTATGGGTATGTAAATAGTGAGAAGACCACGAGATGGGTTTCCTGCACTGTATGGGTCTGTAAATAGTGAGAAGGCCACAAGATTGGTCTGTAAATAGTGAGAAGGACACGAGATGGGCCTTTCAATATTGGGAGAGATACAAAATGAGTCTCCTGCACTGTATGGGTCTCCAAATAGTGAGAAGGACAAGAGATGGGTCAGTAAATAGTGAGAAGGACATGAGATGGGTCTGTAAATAGTGAGAAAGACACAAGATGCACATCCTGCTCTGTATGGGTTTGTAAATTGTGAGGAGGCTACGAGATGGGTCTGTAAATAGTGAGAAGGACACGAGATTCATGTCCTGCTCTGTATGGGTTTGTAAATTGTGAGGAGGAGATGAAATTGGTCTGTAAATAGCGAGAAGGGTACTGTGTGGGTCTGTAAACAGTGAGAAGGACATGTGATGGGTCTGTAAATAGTGAGAAGGACACGAGATGGGTCTCCTGCACTGTATGGGTCTGTAAATAGTGAGAAGGACATGAGATGGGTCTCCTGCACTGTATGGGTCTGTAACTAGTATGAAGGATACAAGATGGGTCTACTGCACTGTATGGGTCTGTAAATAGTGAGAAGGCCAGGAGATGGGTCTCCTGCACTGTATGGGTCTGTAAATAGTGAGAAGGCCACGAGATGCACTTCCAGCTCTGCATGTGTTTGTAAATATTAAGCAGGACACGAGATGTGTCAGTAAATAGTGAGAAGAACACCAGATGTGTCTGCAAATACTGAGAAGGACAAAAGATGTGTCTCCTGCTCTGTATGGGTCTGTAAATAGTGAGACGGACACGTGTTGGGTTTGTAAATAGTGAGACGGACACGTGTTGGGTTTGTAAATAGTGAGAAGGACACGATATTGGACTGTAAATACTGAGAAGGAGACGAGATGGGTCTGTAAATAGTGCGAAGGACACGAGATGGGACTCCTGCACTGTATGGGTATGTAAATAGTGAGAAGACCACGAGATGGGTTTCCTGCACTGTATGGGTCTGTAAATAGTGAGAAGGCCACAAGATTGGTCTGTAAATAGTGAGAAGGACACGAGATGGGCCTTTCAATATTGGGAGAGATACAAAATGAGTCTCCTGCACTGTATGGGTCTCTAAATAGTGAGAAGGACAAGAGATGGGTCAGTAAATAGTGAGAAGGACATGAGATGGGTCTGTAAATAGTGAGAAAGACACAAGATGCACATCCTGCTCTGTATGGGTTTGTAAATTGTGAGGAGGCTACGAGATGGGTCTGTAAATAGTGAGAAGGACACGAGATGGGTCTCCTGCACTGTATGGGTCTGTAATTAGTGAGAAGGACACGAGATGCATGTCCTGCTCTGTATGGGTTTGTAAATTGTGAGGAGGAGATGAAACTGGTCTGTAAATAGCGAGAAGGGTACTGTGTGGGTCTGTAAACAGTGAGAAGGACATGTGATGGGTCTGTAAATAGTGAGAAGGACACGAGATGGGACTCCTGCACTGTATGGGTCTGTAAATAGTGAGAAGGACACGAGATGGGTCTCCTTCACTGTATGGGTCTGTAAATAGTGAGAAGGACATGAGATGGGTCTCCTGCACTGTATGGGTCTGTAACTAGTATGAAGGATACAAGATGGGTCTACTGCACTGTATGGGTCTGTAAATAGTGAGAAGGCCAGGAGATGGGTCTCCTGCACTGTATGGGTCTGTAAATAGTGAGAAGGCCACGAGATGCACTTCCAGCTCTGCATGTGTTTGTAAATATTAAAAAGGACACGAGATGTGTCAGTAAATAGTGAGAAGAACACCAGATGTGTCTGCAAATACTGAGAAGGACAAAACATGTGTCTCCTGCTCTGTATGGGTCTGCAAATAGTGAGACAGACACGTGTTGGGTCTGTGAATAGTGAGAAGGACACGTGATGGGTTTGTGAATAGTGAGAAGGACGTGAGATTGGTCTGTAAATTGTGAGAAGGAGATGAGATGGGCTTGTAAATAGTGAGAAGGACACGAGATGGGTCTGTAAATAGTGAGAAGGACACGAGATGGGACTGTAAATAGTGAGAAGGACACGAGATGTTTCTCCTGCACTGTATGCATTTGTAAATAGTGAGAAGGACACGAGATGGGCCTGTAAATAGTGAGAAAGGCACGAGATGGGTCTCCTGCACTGTATGGGTCTGTAAATAGTGAGAAGGACATGAGATGGGTCTGTAAATAGTGAGAAAGGCACGAGATGGGTCTCCTGCACTGTATGGGTCTGTGAATAGTGAGAAGGCCACGCGATGCACTTCCAGCTCTGTATGGGTTTGTAAATATTGAGAAGGACACGAGACGTGTCTGTAGATAGTGAGAAGGCCATGAGATGGGTCTCCTGCACTGTATGGGTCTGTATATAGTGAGAAGGAGAGGAGATGGGCCTGTAAATAGTGAGAAGGACACGAGATGGGTCTGTAAATAGTGAGAAGGATACGAGATGGGTCTGTAACTAGTGCGAAGGACACGAGATGGGACTCCTGCACTGTATGGGTATGTAAATAGTGAGAAGACCACGAGATGGGTCTCCTGCACTGTATGGGTCTGTAAATAGTGAGAAGGCCACAAGATTGTTCTGTAAATAGTGAGAAGGACACGAGATGGGCCTGTTAATATTGGGAAAGATACAAAATGGGTCTCCTGCACTGTATGGGTCTCCAAATAGTGAGAAGGACAAGAGATGGGTCAGTAAATAGTGAGAAGGACACGAGATGGGTCTGTAAATAGTGAGAAAGACACAAGATGCACATCCTGCTCTGTATGGGTATGTAAATTGTGAGAAGGACACGAGATGGGTCTCCTGCACTGTATGGGTCTGTAAATAGTGAGAAGGCCACAAGATTGGTCTGTAAATAGTGAGAAGGACACGAGATGGGCCTTTCAATATTGGGAGAGATACAAAATGAGTCTCCTGCACTGTATGGGTCTCCAAATAGTGAGAAGGACAAGAGATGGGTCAGTAAATAGTGAGAAGGACATGAGATGGGTCTGTAAATAGTGAGAAAGACACAAGATGCACATCCTGCTCTGTATGGGTTTGTAAATTGTGAGGAGGCTACGAGATGGGTCTGTAAATAGTGAGAAGGACACGAGATTCATGTCCTGCTCTGTATGGGTTTGTAAATTGTGAGGAGGAGATGAAATTGGTCTGTAAATAGCGAGAAGGGTACTGTGTGGGTCTGTAAACAGTGAGAAGGACATGTGATGGGTCTGTAAATAGTGAGAAGGACACGAGATGGGTCTCCTGCACTGTATGGGTCTGTAAATAGTGAGAAGGACATGAGATGGGTCTCCTGCACTGTATGGGTCTGTAACTAGTATGAAGGATACAAGATGGGTCTACTGCACTGTATGGGTCTGTAAATAGTGAGAAGGCCAGGAGATGGGTCTCCTGCACTGTATGGGTCTGTAAATAGTGAGAAGGCCACGAGATGCACTTCCAGCTCTGCATGTGTTTGTAAATATTAAGCAGGACACGAGATGTGTCAGTAAATAGTGAGAAGAACACCAGATGTGTCTGCAAATACTGAGAAGGACAAAAGATGTGTCTCCTGCTCTGTATGGGTCTGTAAATAGTGAGACGGACACGTGTTGGGTTTGTAAATAGTGAGACGGACACGTGTTGGGTTTGTAAATAGTGAGAAGGACACGATATTGGACTGTAAATACTGAGAAGGAGACGAGATGGGTCTGTAAATAGTGCGAAGGACACGAGATGGGACTCCTGCACTGTATGGGTATGTAAATAGTGAGAAGACCACGAGATGGGTTTCCTGCACTGTATGGGTCTGTAAATAGTGAGAAGGCCACAAGATTGGTCTGTAAATAGTGAGAAGGACACGAGATGGGCCTTTCAATATTGGGAGAGATACAAAATGAGTCTCCTGCACTGTATGGGTCTCTAAATAGTGAGAAGGACAAGAGATGGGTCAGTAAATAGTGAGAAGGACATGAGATGGGTCTGTAAATAGTGAGAAAGACACAAGATGCACATCCTGCTCTGTATGGGTTTGTAAATTGTGAGGAGGCTACGAGATGGGTCTGTAAATAGTGAGAAGGACACGAGATGGGTCTCCTGCACTGTATGGGTCTGTAATTAGTGAGAAGGACACGAGATGCATGTCCTGCTCTGTATGGGTTTGTAAATTGTGAGGAGGAGATGAAACTGGTCTGTAAATAGCGAGAAGGGTACTGTGTGGGTCTGTAAACAGTGAGAAGGACATGTGATGGGTCTGTAAATAGTGAGAAGGACACGAGATGGGACTCCTGCACTGTATGGGTCTGTAAATAGTGAGAAGGACACGAGATGGGTCTCCTGCACTGTATGGGTCTGTAAATAGTGAGAAGGACATGAGATGGGTCTCCTGCACTGTATGGGTCTGTAACTAGTGTGAAGGATACAAGATGGGTCTACTGCACTGTATGGGTCTGTAAATAGTGAGAAGGCCAGGAGATGGGTCTCCTGCACTGTATGGGTCTGTAAATAGTGAGAAGGCCACGAGATGCACTTCCAGCTCTGCATGTGTTTGTAAATATTAAGAAGGAGATGAGATGTGTCAGTAAATAGTGAGAAGAACACCAGATGTGTCTGCAAATACTGAGAAGGACAAAAGATGTGTCTCCTGCTCTGTATGGGTCTGTAAATAGTGAGACGGACACGTGTTGGGTTTGTAAATAGTGAGACGGACACGTGTTGGGTTTGTAAATAGTGAGAAGGACACGATATTGGACTGTAAATACTGAGAAGGAGACGAGATGGGTCTGTAAATAGTGCGAAGGACACGAGATGGGACTCCTGCACTGTATGGGTATGTAAATAGTGAGAAGACCACGAGATGGGTTTCCTGCACTGTATGGGTCTGTAAATAGTGAGAAGGCCACAAGATTGGTCTGTAAATAGTGAGAAGGACACGAGATGGGCCTTTCAATATTGGGAGAGATACAAAATGAGTCTCCTGCACTGTATGGGTCTCTAAATAGTGAGAAGGACAAGAGATGGGTCAGTAAATAGTGAGAAGGACATGAGATGGGTCTGTAAATAGTGAGAAAGACACAAGATGCACATCCTGCTCTGTATGGGTTTGTAAATTGTGAGGAGGCTACGAGATGGGTCTGTAAATAGTGAGAAGGACACGAGATGGGTCTCCTGCACTGTATGGGTCTGTAATTAGTGAGAAGGACACGAGATGCATGTCCTGCTCTGTATGGGTTTGTAAATTGTGAGGAGGAGATGAAACTGGTCTGTAAATAGCGAGAAGGGTACTGTGTGGGTCTGTAAACAGTGAGAAGGACATGTGATGGGTCTGTAAATAGTGAGAAGGACACGAGATGGGACTCCTGCACTGTATGGGTCTGTAAATAGTGAGAAGGACACGAGATGGGTCTCCTTCACTGTATGGGTCTGTAAATAGTGAGAAGGACATGAGATGGGTCTCCTGCACTGTATGGGTCTGTAACTAGTATGAAGGATACAAGATGGGTCTACTGCACTGTATGGGTCTGTAAATAGTGAGAAGGCCAGGAGATGGGTCTCCTGCACTGTATGGGTCTGTAAATAGTGAGAAGGCCACGAGATGCACTTCCAGCTCTGCATGTGTTTGTAAATATTAAGAAGGACACGAGATGTGTCAGTAAATAGTGAGAAGAACACCAGATGTGTCTGCAAATACTGAGAAGGACAAAACATGTGTCTCCTGCTCTGTATGGGTCTGCAAATAGTGAGACAGACACGTGTTGGGTCTGTGAATAGTGAGAAGGACACGTGATGGGTTTGTGAATAGTGAGAAGGACGTGAGATTGGTCTGTAAATTGTGAGAAGGAGATGAGATGGGCTTGTAAATAGTGAGAAGGACACGAGATGGGTCTGTAAATAGTGAGAAGGACACGAGATGGGACTGTAAATAGTGAGAAGGACACGAGATGTTTCTCCTGCACTGTATGCATTTGTAAATAGTGAGAAGGACACGAGATGGGCCTGTAAATAGTGAGAAAGGCACGAGATGGGTCTCCTGCACTGTATGGGTCTGTAAATAGTGAGAAGGACATGAGATGGGTCTGTAAATAGTGAGAAAGGCACGAGATGGGTCTCCTGCACTGTATGGGTCTGTGAATAGTGAGAAGGCCACGCGATGCACTTCCAGCTCTGTATGGGTTTGTAAATATTGAGAAGGACACGAGACGTGTCTGTAGATAGTGAGAAGGCCATGAGATGGGTCTCCTGCACTGTATGGGTCTGTATATAGTGAGAAGGAGAGGAGATGGGCCTGTAAATAGTGAGAAGGACACGAGATGGGTCTGTAAATAGTGAGAAGGATACGAGATGGGTCTGTAACTAGTGCGAAGGACACGAGATGGGACTCCTGCACTGTATGGGTATGTAAATAGTGAGAAGACCACGAGATGGGTCTCCTGCACTGTATGGGTCTGTAAATAGTGAGAAGGCCACAAGATTGTTCTGTAAATAGTGAGAAGGACACGAGATGGGCCTGTTAATATTGGGAAAGATACAAAATGGGTCTCCTGCACTGTATGGGTCTCCAAATAGTGAGAAGGACAAGAGATGGGTCAGTAAATAGTGAGAAGGACACGAGATGGGTCTGTAAATAGTGAGAAAGACACAAGATGCACATCCTGCTCTGTATGGGTATGTAAATTGTGAGAAGGACACGAGATGGGTCTCCTGCACTGTATGGGTCTGTAAATAGTGAGAAGGACACGAGATGGGTCTCCTGCACTGTATGGGTCTGTAAATAGTGAGAAGGACATGAGATGGGTCTCCTGCACTGTATGGGTCTGTAACTAGTATGAAGGATACAAGATGGGTCTACTGCACTGTATGGGTCTGTAAATAGTGAGAAGGCCAGGAGATGGGTCTCCTGCACTGTATGGGTCTGTAAATAGTGAGAAGGCCACGAGATGCACTTCCAGCTCTGCATGTCTTTGTAAATATTAAGAAGGACACGAGATGTGTCAGTAAATAGTGAGAAGAACACCAGATGTGTCTGCAAATACTGAGAAGGACAAAACATGTGTCTCCTGCTCTGTATGGGTCTGTAAAAGGTGAGACGGACACGTGTTGGGTCTGTAAATAGTCAGAAGGACACGATAATGGTCTGTAAATACTGAGAAGGAGACAAGATGGGCCTGTAAATAGTGAGAAATACACGAGTTGGGCCTGTAAACAGTGAGAAGGCCAAGAGATGGGTCTGTAAATAGTCAGAAGGAGACGAGATGGGCCTGTAAATAGTGAGAAGGACACGAGATGGGTCTGTAAATAGTGAGAAAGATACGAGATGTGTCTGTAAATAGTGCGAAGGACACGAAATGAGTCTCCTGCACTGTATGGGTCTGTAAATAGTGAGAAGACCACGAGATGGGTATGTAAATAGTGAGAAGGATACAAAATGGGTCTCCTGCACTGTATGGGTCTGGAAATAGTCAGAAGGACAAGAGATGTGTCTGCAAATACTGAGAAGGACACCAGATGGGTCTCCTGCTCTGTATGGGTCTGTGAATAGTGAGAAGGACACGTGATGGGTTTGTGAATAGTGAGAAGGACATGAGATTGTTCTGTAAATTGTGAGAAGGAGACGAGATGGGCTTGTAAATAGTGAGAAGGACACGAGATTGGTCTGTAAATAGTGAGAAGGTTACGAGATGGGACTGTAAATAGTGAGAAGGACACGAGATGTTTCTCCTGCACTGTATGCATTTGTAAATAGTGAGAAGGACACGAGATGGGCCTGTAAATAGTGAGAAAGGCACGAGATGGATCTCCTGCACTGTATGGGTCTGTAAATAGTGAGAAGCCAAGCGATGCACTTCCAGCTCTGGATGGGTTTGTAAATATTGAAAAGGCCACGAGACGTGTCTGTAGATAGCGAGAAGGCCATGAGATGGGTCTCCTGCACTGTATGGGTCTGTATATAGTGAGAAGGAGAGGAGATGGGCCTGTAAATAGTGAGAAGGACACGAGATGGGTCTGTAAATAGTGAGAAGGATACGAGATGGGTCTGTAACTAGTGCGAAGGACACGAGATGGGACTCCTGCACTGTATGGGTATGTAAATAGTGAGAAGACCACGAGATGGGTCTCCTGCACTGTATGGGTCTGTAAATAGTGAGAAGGCCACAAGATTGTTCTGTAAATAGTGAGAAGGACACGAGATGGGCCTGTTAATATTGGGAAAGATACAAAATGGGTCTCCTGCACTGTATGGGTCTCCAAATAGTGAGAAGGACAAGAGATGGGTCAGTAAATAGTGAGAAGGACACGAGATGGGTCTGTAAATAGTGAGAAAGACACAAGATGCACATCCTGCTCTGTATGGGTATGTAAATTGTGAGAAGGACACGAGATGGGTCTCCTGCACTGTATGGGTCTGTAAATAGTGAGAAGGACACGAGATGGGTCTCCTGCACTGTATGGGTCTGTAAATAGTGAGAAGGACATGAGATGGGTCTCCTGCACTGTATGGGTCTGTAACTAGTATGAAGGATACAAGATGGGTCTACTGCACTGTATGGGTCTGTAAATAGTGAGAAGGCCAGGAGATGGGTCTCCTGCACTGTATGGGTCTGTAAATAGTGAGAAGGCCACGAGATGCACTTCCAGCTCTGCATGTCTTTGTAAATATTAAGAAGGACACGAGATGTGTCAGTAAATAGTGAGAAGAACACCAGATGTGTCTGCAAATACTGAGAAGGACAAAACATGTGTCTCCTGCTCTGTATGGGTCTGTAAAAGGTGAGACGGACACGTGTTGGGTCTGTAAATAGTCAGAAGGACACGATAATGGTCTGTAAATACTGAGAAGGAGACAAGATGGGCCTGTAAATAGTGAGAAATACACGAGTTGGGCCTGTAAACAGTGAGAAGGCCAAGAGATGGGTCTGTAAATAGTCAGAAGGAGACGAGATGGGCCTGTAAATAGTGAGAAGGACACGAGATGGGTCTGTAAATAGTGAGAAAGATACGAGATGTGTCTGTAAATAGTGCGAAGGACACGAAATGAGTCTCCTGCACTGTATGGGTCTGTAAATAGTGAGAAGACCACGAGATGGGTATGTAAATAGTGAGAAGGATACAAAATGGGTCTCCTGCACTGTATGGGTCTGGAAATAGTCAGAAGGACAAGAGATGTGTCTGCAAATACTGAGAAGGACACCAGATGGGTCTCCTGCTCTGTATGGGTCTGTGAATAGTGAGAAGGACACGTGATGGGTTTGTGAATAGTGAGAAGGACATGAGATTGTTCTGTAAATTGTGAGAAGGAGACGAGATGGGCTTGTAAATAGTGAGAAGGACACGAGATTGGTCTGTAAATAGTGAGAAGGTTACGAGATGGGACTGTAAATAGTGAGAAGGACACGAGATGTTTCTCCTGCACTGTATGCATTTGTAAATAGTGAGAAGGACACGAGATGGGCCTGTAAATAGTGAGAAAGGCACGAGATGGATCTCCTGCACTGTATGGGTCTGTAAATAGTGAGAAGCCAAGCGATGCACTTCCAGCTCTGGATGGGTTTGTAAATATTGAAAAGGCCACGAGACGTGTCTGTAGATAGCGAGAAGGCCATGAGATGGGTCTCCTGCACTGTATGGGTCTGTAACTAGTGTGAAGGATACAAGATGGGTCTACTGCACTGTATGGGTCTGTAAATAGTGAGAAGGCCAGGAGATGGGTCTCCTGCACTGTATGGGTCTGTAAATAGTGAGAAGGCCACGAGATGCACTTCCAGCTCTGCATGTGTTTGTAAATATTAAGAAGGAGACGAGATGTGTCAGTAAATAGTGAGAAGAACACCAGATGTGTCTGCAAATACTGAGAAGGACAAAAGATGTGTCTCCTGCTCTGTATGGGTCTGTAAATAGTGAGACGGACACGTGTTGGGTTTGTAAATAGTGAGAAGGACACGATATTGGACTGTAAATACTGAGAAGGAGACGAGATGGGTCTGTAAATAGTGCGAAGGACACGAGATGGGACTCCTGCACTGTATGGGTATGTAAATAGTGAAAAGACCACGAGATGGGTTTCCTGCACTGTATGGGTCTGTAAATAGTGAGAAGGCCACAAGATTGGTCTGTAAATAGTGAGAAGGACACGAGATGGGCCTTTCAATATTGGGAGAGATACAAAATGAGTCTCCTGCACTGTATGGGTCTCCAAATAGTGAGAAGGACAAGAGATGGGTCAGTAAATAGTGAGAAGGACATGAGATGGGTCTGTAAATAGTGAGAAAGACACAAGATGCACATCCTGCTCTGTATGGGTTTGTAAATTGTGAGGAGGCTACGAGATGGGTCTGTAAATAGTGAGAAGGATACGAGATGGGTCTGTAACTAGTGCGAAGGACACGAGATGGGACTCCTGCACTGTATGGGTATGTAAATAGTGAGAAGACCACGAGATGGGTCTCCTGCACTGTATGGGTCTGTAAATAGTGAGAAGGCCACAAGATTGTTCTGTAAATAGTGAGAAGGACACGAGATGGGCCTGTTAATATTGGGAAAGATACAAAATGGGTCTCCTGCACTGTATGGGTCTCCAAATAGTGAGAAGGACAAGAGATGGGTCAGTAAATAGTGAGAAGGACACGAGATGGGTCTGTAAATAGTGAGAAAGACACAAGATGCACATCCTGCTCTGTATGGGTATGTAAATTGTGAGAAGGACACGAGATGGGTCTCCTGCACTGTATGGGTCTGTAAATAGTGAGAAGGACACGAGATGGGTCTCCTGCACTGTATGGGTCTGTAAATAGTGAGAAGGACATGAGATGGGTCTCCTGCACTGTATGGGTCTGTAACTAGTATGAAGGATACAAGATGGGTCTACTGCACTGTATGGGTCTGTAAATAGTGAGAAGGCCAGGAGATGGGTCTCCTGCACTGTATGGGTCTGTAAATAGTGAGAAGGCCACGAGATGCACTTCCAGCTCTGCATGTCTTTGTAAATATTAAGAAGGACACGAGATGTGTCAGTAAATAGTGAGAAGAACACCAGATGTGTCTGCAAATACTGAGAAGGACAAAACATGTGTCTCCTGCTCTGTATGGGTCTGTAAAAGGTGAGACGGACACGTGTTGGGTCTGTAAATAGTCAGAAGGACACGATAATGGTCTGTAAATACTGAGAAGGAGACAAGATGGGCCTGTAAATAGTGAGAAATACACGAGTTGGGCCTGTAAACAGTGAGAAGGCCAAGAGATGGGTCTGTAAATAGTCAGAAGGAGACGAGATGGGCCTGTAAATAGTGAGAAGGACACGAGATGGGTCTGTAAATAGTGAGAAAGATACGAGATGTGTCTGTAAATAGTGCGAAGGACACGAAATGAGTCTCCTGCACTGTATGGGTCTGTAAATAGTGAGAAGACCACGAGATGGGTATGTAAATAGTGAGAAGGATACAAAATGGGTCTCCTGCACTGTATGGGTCTGGAAATAGTCAGAAGGACAAGAGATGTGTCTGCAAATACTGAGAAGGACACCAGATGGGTCTCCTGCTCTGTATGGGTCTGTGAATAGTGAGAAGGACACGTGATGGGTTTGTGAATAGTGAGAAGGACATGAGATAGTTCTGTAAATTGTGAGAAGGAGACGAGATGGGCTTGTAAATAGTGAGAAGGACACGAGATTGGTCTGTAAATAGTGAGAAGGTTACGAGATGGGACTGTAAATAGTGAGAAGGACACGAGATGTTTCTCCTGCACTGTATGCATTTGTAAATAGTGAGAAGGACACGAGATGGGCCTGTAAATAGTGAGAAAGGCACGAGATGGATCTCCTGCACTGTATGGGTCTGTAAATAGTGAGAAGCCAAGCGATGCACTTCCAGCTCTGTATGGGTTTGTAAATATTGAAAAGGCCACGAGACGTGTCTGTAGATAGCGAGAAGGCCATGAGATGGGTCTCCTGCACTGTATGGGTCTGTAACTAGTGTGAAGGATACAAGATGGGTCTACTGCACTGTATGGGTCTGTAAATAGTGAGAAGGCCAGGAGATGGGTCTCCTGCACTGTATGGGTCTGTAAATAGTGAGAAGGCCACGAGATGCACTTCCAGCTCTGCATGTGTTTGTAAATATTAAGAAGGAGATGAGATGTGTCAGTAAATAGTGAGAAGAACACCAGATGTGTCTGCAAATACTGAGAAGGACAAAAGATGTGTCTCCTGCTCTGTATGGGTCTGTAAATAGTGAGACGGACACGTGTTGGGTTTGTAAATAGTGAGACGGACACGTGTTGGGTTTGTAAATAGTGAGAAGGACACGATATTGGACTGTAAATACTGAGAAGGAGACGAGATGGGTCTGTAAATAGTGCGAAGGACACGAGATGGGACTCCTGCACTGTATGGGTATGTAAATAGTGAGAAGACCACGAGATGGGTTTCCTGCACTGTATGGGTCTGTAAATAGTGAGAAGGCCACAAGATTGGTCTGTAAATAGTGAGAAGGACACGAGATGGGCCTTTCAATATTGGGAGAGATACAAAATGAGTCTCCTGCACTGTATGGGTCTCTAAATAGTGAGAAGGACAAGAGATGGGTCAGTAAATAGTGAGAAGGACATGAGATGGGTCTGTAAATAGTGAGAAAGACACAAGATGCACATCCTGCTCTGTATGGGTTTGTAAATTGTGAGGAGGCTACGAGATGGGTCTGTAAATAGTGAGAAGGACACGAGATGGGTCTCCTGCACTGTATGGGTCTGTAATTAGTGAGAAGGACACGAGATGCATGTCCTGCTCTGTATGGGTTTGTAAATTGTGAGGAGGAGATGAAACTGGTCTGTAAATAGCGAGAAGGGTACTGTGTGGGTCTGTAAACAGTGAGAAGGACATGTGATGGGTCTGTAAATAGTGAGAAGGACACGAGATGGGACTCCTGCACTGTATGGGTCTGTAAATAGTGAGAAGGACACGAGATGGGTCTCCTTCACTGTATGGGTCTGTAAATAGTGAGAAGGACATGAGATGGGTCTCCTGCACTGTATGGGTCTGTAACTAGTATGAAGGATACAAGATGGGTCTACTGCACTGTATGGGTCTGTAAATAGTGAGAAGGCCAGGAGATGGGTCTCCTGCACTGTATGGGTCTGTAAATAGTGAGAAGGCCACGAGATGCACTTCCAGCTCTGCATGTGTTTGTAAATATTAAGAAGGACACGAGATGTGTCAGTAAATAGTGAGAAGAACACCAGATGTGTCTGCAAATACTGAGAAGGACAAAACATGTGTCTCCTGCTCTGTATGGGTCTGCAAATAGTGAGACAGACACGTGTTGGGTCTGTGAATAGTGAGAAGGACACGTGATGGGTTTGTGAATAGTGAGAAGGACGTGAGATTGGTCTGTAAATTGTGAGAAGGAGATGAGATGGGCTTGTAAATAGTGAGAAGGACACGAGATGGGTCTGTAAATAGTGAGAAGGACACGAGATGGGACTGTAAATAGTGAGAAGGACACGAGATGTTTCTCCTGCACTGTATGCATTTGTAAATAGTGAGAAGGACACGAGATGGGCCTGTAAATAGTGAGAAAGGCACGAGATGGGTCTCCTGCACTGTATGGGTCTGTAAATAGTGAGAAGGACATGAGATGGGTCTGTAAATAGTGAGAAAGGCACGAGATGGGTCTCCTGCACTGTATGGGTCTGTGAATAGTGAGAAGGCCACGCGATGCACTTCCAGCTCTGTATGGGTTTGTAAATATTGAGAAGGACACGAGACGTGTCTGTAGATAGTGAGAAGGCCATGAGATGGGTCTCCTGCACTGTATGGGTCTGTATATAGTGAGAAGGAGAGGAGATGGGCCTGTAAATAGTGAGAAGGACACGAGATGGGTCTGTAAATAGTGAGAAGGATACGAGATGGGTCTGTAACTAGTGCGAAGGACACGAGATGGGACTCCTGCACTGTATGGGTATGTAAATAGTGAGAAGACCACGAGATGGGTCTCCTGCACTGTATGGGTCTGTAAATAGTGAGAAGGCCACAAGATTGTTCTGTAAATAGTGAGAAGGACACGAGATGGGCCTGTTAATATTGGGAAAGATACAAAATGGGTCTCCTGCACTGTATGGGTCTCCAAATAGTGAGAAGGACAAGAGATGGGTCAGTAAATAGTGAGAAGGACACGAGATGGGTCTGTAAATAGTGAGAAAGACACAAGATGCACATCCTGCTCTGTATGGGTATGTAAATTGTGAGAAGGACACGAGATGGGTCTCCTGCACTGTATGGGTCTGTAAATAGTGAGAAGGACACGAGATGGGTCTCCTGCACTGTATGGGTCTGTAAATAGTGAGAAGGACATGAGATGGGTCTCCTGCACTGTATGGGTCTGTAACTAGTATGAAGGATACAAGATGGGTCTACTGCACTGTATGGGTCTGTAAATAGTGAGAAGGCCAGGAGATGGGTCTCCTGCACTGTATGGGTCTGTAAATAGTGAGAAGGCCACGAGATGCACTTCCAGCTCTGCATGTCTTTGTAAATATTAAGAAGGACACGAGATGTGTCAGTAAATAGTGAGAAGAACACCAGATGTGTCTGCAAATACTGAGAAGGACAAAACATGTGTCTCCTGCTCTGTATGGGTCTGTAAAAGGTGAGACGGACACGTGTTGGGTCTGTAAATAGTCAGAAGGACACGATAATGGTCTGTAAATACTGAGAAGGAGACAAGATGGGCCTGTAAATAGTGAGAAATACACGAGTTGGGCCTGTAAACAGTGAGAAGGCCAAGAGATGGGTCTGTAAATAGTCAGAAGGAGACGAGATGGGCCTGTAAATAGTGAGAAGGACACGAGATGGGTCTGTAAATAGTGAGAAAGATACGAGATGTGTCTGTAAATAGTGCGAAGGACACGAAATGAGTCTCCTGCACTGTATGGGTCTGTAAATAGTGAGAAGACCACGAGATGGGTATGTAAATAGTGAGAAGGATACAAAATGGGTCTCCTGCACTGTATGGGTCTGGAAATAGTCAGAAGGACAAGAGATGTGTCTGCAAATACTGAGAAGGACACCAGATGGGTCTCCTGCTCTGTATGGGTCTGTGAATAGTGAGAAGGACACGTGATGGGTTTGTGAATAGTGAGAAGGACATGAGATTGTTCTGTAAATTGTGAGAAGGAGACGAGATGGGCTTGTAAATAGTGAGAAGGACACGAGATTGGTCTGTAAATAGTGAGAAGGTTACGAGATGGGACTGTAAATAGTGAGAAGGACACGAGATGTTTCTCCTGCACTGTATGCATTTGTAAATAGTGAGAAGGACACGAGATGGGCCTGTAAATAGTGAGAAAGGCACGAGATGGATCTCCTGCACTGTATGGGTCTGTAAATAGTGAGAAGCCAAGCGATGCACTTCCAGCTCTGGATGGGTTTGTAAATATTGAAAAGGCCACGAGACGTGTCTGTAGATAGCGAGAAGGCCATGAGATGGGTCTCCTGCACTGTATGGGTCTGTATATAGTGAGAAGGAGAGGAGATGGGCCTGTAAATAGTGAGAAGGACACGAGATGGGTCTGTAAATAGTGAGAAGGATACGAGATGGGTCTGTAACTAGTGCGAAGGACACGAGATGGGACTCCTGCACTGTATGGGTATGTAAATAGTGAGAAGACCACGAGATGGGTCTCCTGCACTGTATGGGTCTGTAAATAGTGAGAAGGCCACAAGATTGTTCTGTAAATAGTGAGAAGGACACGAGATGGGCCTGTTAATATTGGGAAAGATACAAAATGGGTCTCCTGCACTGTATGGGTCTCCAAATAGTGAGAAGGACAAGAGATGGGTCAGTAAATAGTGAGAAGGACACGAGATGGGTCTGTAAATAGTGAGAAAGACACAAGATGCACATCCTGCTCTGTATGGGTATGTAAATTGTGAGAAGGACACGAGATGGGTCTCCTGCACTGTATGGGTCTGTAAATAGTGAGAAGGACACGAGATGGGTCTCCTGCACTGTATGGGTCTGTAAATAGTGAGAAGGACATGAGATGGGTCTCCTGCACTGTATGGGTCTGTAACTAGTATGAAGGATACAAGATGGGTCTACTGCACTGTATGGGTCTGTAAATAGTGAGAAGGCCAGGAGATGGGTCTCCTGCACTGTATGGGTCTGTAAATAGTGAGAAGGCCACGAGATGCACTTCCAGCTCTGCATGTCTTTGTAAATATTAAGAAGGACACGAGATGTGTCAGTAAATAGTGAGAAGAACACCAGATGTGTCTGCAAATACTGAGAAGGACAAAACATGTGTCTCCTGCTCTGTATGGGTCTGTAAAAGGTGAGACGGACACGTGTTGGGTCTGTAAATAGTCAGAAGGACACGATAATGGTCTGTAAATACTGAGAAGGAGACAAGATGGGCCTGTAAATAGTGAGAAATACACGAGTTGGGCCTGTAAACAGTGAGAAGGCCAAGAGATGGGTCTGTAAATAGTCAGAAGGAGACGAGATGGGCCTGTAAATAGTGAGAAGGACACGAGATGGGTCTGTAAATAGTGAGAAAGATACGAGATGTGTCTGTAAATAGTGCGAAGGACACGAAATGAGTCTCCTGCACTGTATGGGTCTGTAAATAGTGAGAAGACCACGAGATGGGTATGTAAATAGTGAGAAGGATACAAAATGGGTCTCCTGCACTGTATGGGTCTGGAAATAGTCAGAAGGACAAGAGATGTGTCTGCAAATACTGAGAAGGACACCAGATGGGTCTCCTGCTCTGTATGGGTCTGTGAATAGTGAGAAGGACACGTGATGGGTTTGTGAATAGTGAGAAGGACATGAGATTGTTCTGTAAATTGTGAGAAGGAGACGAGATGGGCTTGTAAATAGTGAGAAGGACACGAGATTGGTCTGTAAATAGTGAGAAGGTTACGAGATGGGACTGTAAATAGTGAGAAGGACACGAGATGTTTCTCCTGCACTGTATGCATTTGTAAATAGTGAGAAGGACACGAGATGGGCCTGTAAATAGTGAGAAAGGCACGAGATGGATCTCCTGCACTGTATGGGTCTGTAAATAGTGAGAAGCCAAGCGATGCACTTCCAGCTCTGGATGGGTTTGTAAATATTGAAAAGGCCACGAGACGTGTCTGTAGATAGCGAGAAGGCCATGAGATGGGTCTCCTGCACTGTATGGGTCTGTATATAGTGAGAAGGAGAGGAGATGGGCCTGTAAATAGTGAGTAGGACACGAGATGGGTCTGTAAATAGTGAGAAGGATACGAGATGGGTCTGTAACTAGTGCGAAGGACACGAGATGGGACTCCTGCACTGTATGGGTATGTAAATAGTGAGAAGACCACGAGATGGGTCTCCTGCACTGTATGGGTCTGTAAATAGTGAGAAGGCCACAAGATTGTTCTGTAAATAGTGAGAAGGACACGAGATGGGCCTGTTAATATTGGGAAAGATACAAAATGGGTCTCCTGCACTGTATGGGTCTCCAAATAGTGAGAAGGACAAGAGATGGGTCAGTAAATAGTGAGAAGGACACGAGATGGGTCTGTAAATAGTGAGAAAGACACAAGATGCACATCCTGCTCTGTATGGGTATGTAAATTGTGAGAAGGACACGAGATGGGTCTCCTGCACTGTATGGGTCTGTAAATAGTGAGAAGGACACGAGATGGGTCTCCTGCACTGTATGGGTCTGTAAATAGTGAGAAGGACATGAGATGGGTCTCCTGCACTGTATGGGTCTGTAACTAGTATGAAGGATACAAGATGGGTCTACTGCACTGTATGGGTCTGTAAATAGTGAGAAGGCCAGGAGATGGGTCTCCTGCACTGTATGGGTCTGTAAATAGTGAGAAGGCCACGAGATGCACTTCCAGCTCTGCATGTCTTTGTAAATATTAAGAAGGACACGAGATGTGTCAGTAAATAGTGAGAAGAACACCAGATGTGTCTGCAAATACTGAGAAGGACAAAACATGTGTCTCCTGCTCTGTATGGGTCTGTAAAAGGTGAGACGGACACGTGTTGGGTCTGTAAATAGTCAGAAGGACACGATAATGGTCTGTAAATACTGAGAAGGAGACAAGATGGGCCTGTAAATAGTGAGAAATACACGAGTTGGGCCTGTAAACAGTGAGAAGGCCAAGAGATGGGTCTGTAAATAGTCAGAAGGAGACGAGATGGGCCTGTAAATAGTGAGAAGGACACGAGATGGGTCTGTAAATAGTGAGAAAGATACGAGATGTGTCTGTAAATAGTGCGAAGGACACGAAATGAGTCTCCTGCACTGTATGGGTCTGTAAATAGTGAGAAGACCACGAGATGGGTATGTAAATAGTGAGAAGGATACAAAATGGGTCTCCTGCACTGTATGGGTCTGGAAATAGTCAGAAGGACAAGAGATGTGTCTGCAAATACTGAGAAGGACACCAGATGGGTCTCCTGCTCTGTATGGGTCTGTGAATAGTGAGAAGGACACGTGATGGGTTTGTGAATAGTGAGAAGGACATGAGATTGTTCTGTAAATTGTGAGAAGGAGACGAGATGGGCTTGTAAATAGTGAGAAGGACACGAGATTGGTCTGTAAATAGTGAGAAGGTTACGAGATGGGACTGTAAATAGTGAGAAGGACACGAGATGTTTCTCCTGCACTGTATGCATTTGTAAATAGTGAGAAGGACACGAGATGGGCCTGTAAATAGTGAGAAAGGCACGAGATGGATCTCCTGCACTGTATGGGTCTGTAAATAGTGAGAAGCCAAGCGATGCACTTCCAGCTCTGGATGGGTTTGTAAATATTGAAAAGGCCACGAGACGTGTCTGTAGATAGCGAGAAGGCCATGAGATGGGTCTCCTGCACTGTATGGGTCTGTATATAGTGAGAAGGAGAGGAGATGGGCCTGTAAATAGTGAGAAGGACACGTGATGGGTTTGTGAATAGTGAGAAGGACATGAGATTGGTCTGTAAATTGTGAGAAGGAGACGAGATGGGCTTGTAAATAGTGAGAAGGAGACGAGATGGGCTTGTAAATAGTGAGAAGGACACGAGATGGGTCTGTAAATAGTGAGAAGGTTACGAGATGGGACTGTAAATAGTGAGAAGGACACGAGATGTTTCTCCTGCACTGTATGCATTTGTAAATAGTGAGAAGGACACGAGATGGGCCTGTAAATGGTGAGAAAGGCACGAGATGGGTCTCCTGCACTGTATGGGTTTGTAAATAGTGAGAAGGCCACGCAATGCACTTCCAGCTCTGTATGGGTTTGTAAATATTGAGAAGGACATGAGACGTGTCTGTAGATAGTGAGAAGGCCATGAGATGGGTCTCCTGCACTGTATGGGTCTGTAACTAGTGTGAAGGATACAAGATGTGTCTACTGCACTGTATGGGTCTGTAAATAGTGAGAAGGCCAGGAGATAGGTCTCCTGCACTGTATGGGTCTGTAAATAGTGAGAAGGCCACGAGATGCACTTCCAGCTCTGCATGTGTTTGTAAATATTAAGAAGGACACGAGATGTGTCAGTAAATAGTGAGAAGAACACCAGATGTGTCTGCAAATACTGAGAAGGACAAAACATGTGTCTCCTGCTCTGTATGGGTCTGTAAACAGTGAGACGGACACGTGTTGGGTTTGTAAATAGTGAGAAGGACACGATATTGGACTGTAAATACTGAGAAGGAGACGAGATGGGTCTGTAAATAGTGAGAAGGATACAAAATGGGTCTCCTGCACTGTATGGGTCTGGAAAGTGGTCAGAAGGACAAGAGATGGGTCAGTAAATAGTGAGAAGGACACGAGATGGGCCTGTAAATAGTGAGAAGGATACAAAATGGGTCTCCTGCACTGTATGAGTCTCCAAATAGTGAGAAGGACAAGAGATGGGTCAGTAAATAGTGAGAAGGACACGAGATGGGTCTGTAAATAGTGAGAAAGACACAAGATGCACATCCTGCTCTGTATGAGTTTGTAAATTGTGAGGAGGCTACGAGATGTGTCTGTAAATAGTGAGAAGGACACGAGATGGGTCTCCTGCACTGTATGGGTTTGTAAATAGTGAGAAGGACATGCGATGGGTCTGTAAATAGTGAGAAGGGTACTGTCTGGGTCTGTAAATACTGAGAAGGACACGTGATGGGTCTGTAAATAGTGAGAAGGACACGAGATGGGCCTGTAAATAGTGAGAAGCATACAAAATGGGTTTCCTGCACTGTGTGGGTCTGGAAATGGTCAGAAGGACAAGAGATGTGTCTGCAAATACTGAGAAGGACACCAGATGGGTCTCCTGCTCTGTATGGGTCTGTGAATAGTGAGAAGGACACGTGATGGGTTTGTGAATAGTGAGAAGGACATGAGATTGGTCTGTAAATTGTGAGAAGGAGACGAGATGGGCTTGTAAATAGTGAGAAGGAGACGAGATGGGCTTGTAAATAGTGAGAAGGACACGAGATGGGTCTGTAAATAGTGAGAAGGTTACGAGATGGGACTGTAAATAGTGAGAAGGACACGAGATGTTTCTCCTGCACTGTATGCATTTGTAAATAGTGAGAAGGACACGAGATGGGCCTGTAAATGGTGAGAAAGGCACGAGATGGGTCTCCTGCACTGTATGGGTCTGTAAATAGTGAGAAGGATACAAAATGGGTCTCCTGCACTGTATGGGTCTGGAAAGTGGTCAGAAGGACAAGAGATGGGTCAGTAAATAGTGAGAAGGACACGAGATGGGCCTGTAAATAGTGAGAAGGATACAAAATGGGTCTCCTGCACTGTATGAGTCTCCAAATAGTGAGAAGGACAAGAGATGGGTCAGTAAATAGTGAGAAGGACACGAGATGGGTCTGTAAATAGTGAGAAAGACACAAGATGCACATCCTGCTCTGTATGAGTTTGTAAATTGTGAAGAGGCTACGAGATGTGTCTGTAAATAGTGAGAAGGACATGCGATGGTCTGTAAATAGTGAGAAGGGTACTGTCTGGGTCTGTAAATACTGAGAAGGACACGTGATGGGTCTGTAAATAGTGAGAAGGACACGAGATGGGCCTGTAAATAGTGAGAAGCATACAAAATGGGTCTCCTGCACTGTATGGGTCTGGAAATGGTCAGAAGGACAAGAGATGTGTCTGCAAATACTGAGAAGGACACCAGATGGGTCTCCTGCTCTGTATAGGTCTGTGAATAGTGAGAAGGACACGTGATGGGTTTGTGAATAGTGAGAAGGACACGAGATTGGTCTGTAAATTGTGAGAAGGAGACGAGATGGGTCTGTAAATAGTGAGAGGGTTACGAGATGGGACTGTAAATAGTGAGAAGGACACGAGATGGGTCTCCTGCACTGTATGCATTTGTAAATACTGAGAAGGACACGAGATGGGCCTGTAAATAGTGAGAAAGGCAGGATATGGGTCTCCTGCACTGTATGGGTCTGTAAATAGTAAGAAGGACACGAGATGGGCGTGTAAATATTGAGAAAGGCACGAGATGGTTCTCCTGCACTGTATGGGTCTGTAAATAGTAAGAAGGACACGAGATGGGTCTGTAAATAGTGAGAAGGACACCAGATGGGTCTGCAAATACTAAGAAGGACACCAGATGGGTCTCCTGCTCTGTATGGGTCTGTAAGCTGTGAGAAGGACACGTGATGGGTTTGTAAATAGTGAGAAGGTCATGAGATTGGTCTGTAAATAAGTAGAAGGACAACAGATGGGTCTTTAAATAGTGAGAAGGATACGAGATGGGTCTTTAAATAGTGAGAAGGACACGAGATGGGTCTCCTGCACTGTATGTGTCTGTAAAGAGTGAGAAGGTCATGAGATGGTTCTCCTGCACTGTATGGATCTGTAAATACTGAGAAGGACACAAGATGGGTCTCCTGCACTGTACTGGTCTGTAAATAGTGAGAAGGCCACGAGATGGGTCTCCTGCACTGTATGGGTCTGTAAATAGTGAGAAGGCCAGGAGATGGGTCTGTAAATAGTAAGAAGGACAGGCGAGGGGTCTGTAAATACTGAGAAGGACACGAGATGGGCCTGTAAATAGTGAGAAGGACACGAGATTGGCCTGTAAATAGTGAGAAGGACACGAGATTGGTCTGTAAATAGTGAGAAGGAAGTGAGATGCACGTCCTGCTCTGTATGGGTTTGTAAATTGTGAGGAGGAGACGAAATGGGTCTGTAAATAGCGAGAAGGACACGAGATGGGTCTCCTGCACTGTATGGGTCTGTAAATAGTGAGAAGGACACGAGATGGGTCTCCTGCACTGTATGGGTCTGTAACTAGTGTGAAGGATACAAGATGGGTCTACTGCACTGTATGGGTCTGTAAATAGTGGGAAGGCCAGGAGATGGGTCTCCTGCACTGTATGGGTCTGTAAATAGTGAGAAGGCCACGAGATGCACTTCCAGCTCTGCGTGTGTTTGTAAATATTAAGAAGGACACGAGATGTGTCAGGAAATAGTGAGAAGAACACCAGATGTGTCTGCAAATACTGAGAAGGACAAAATATGTGTCTCCTGCTCTGTATGTGTCTGTAAATAGTGAGACGGACACGTGTTGGGTTTGTAAATAGTGAGAAGGACACAATATTGGTCTGTAAATACTGAGAAGGAGACAATATGGGCCTGTAAATAGTGAGAAGGACACGAGATGGGCCTGTAAATAGTGAGAAGGACATGAGATGGGTCTGTAAATAGTGAGAATGACACGAGATGTGCCTGTAAATAGTCAGAAGGATACAAAATGGGTCTCCTGCACTGTATGGGTCTGGAAATAGTCAGAAGGACAAGAGATGTGTCTGCAAATACTGAGAAGGACACCAGATGTGTCTCCTGCTCTCTATGGGTCTGTGAATAGTGAGAAGGACACGTGATGGGTTTGTGAATAGTGAGAAGGACACGAGATTGGTCTGTAAATAGTGAGAAGGTTACGAGATGGGACTGTAAATAGTGAGAAGGACACGAGATGGGTCTCCTGCACAGTATGCATTTGTAAATAGTGAGAAGGACACGAGATGGGCCTGTAAGTAGTGAGAAAGGCACGAGATGGGTCTCCTGCACTGTATGGGTCTGCAAATAGTGAGAAGGCCACGCGATGCACTTCCAGCTCTGTATGGGTTTGTAAATATTGAGAAGGACTCGAGACATGTCTGTAGATAGTGAGAAGGCCATGTGATGGGTCTCCTGCACTGTATGGGTCTGTAAATAGTGAGAAGGAGAGGAGATGGGCCTGTAAATAGTAAGAAGGACACGAGATGGGTCATTAATAGTGAGAAGGATACGAGATGGGTCTGTAAATAGTGAGAAGGACACGAGATGGGTCTGTAAATAGTGAGATGGATACGAGATGGGTCTGTAAATAGTGCGAAGGACACGAGATGGGACTCCTGCACTGTATGGGTCTGTAAATAGTGAGAAGACCACGAGATGGGTCTGCTGCACTGTATGGGTCTGTAAATAGTGAGAAGGCCACAAGATTGCTCTGTAAATAGTGAGAAGGACACGAGATGCGCTTGTCATTATTGGGAAAGATACAAAATGAGTCTCCTGCACTGTATGGGTCTCCAAATAGTGAGAAGGACATGAGGTGGGTCTGTAAATAATGAGAAAGATATGAGATGTGTCTGTAAATAGTGCGAAGGAATACGGGAAGAGTCTCCTGCACTGTATGGGCCTGTAAATAGTGAGAAGCATACAAAATGCGTCTCCTGCACTGTATGGGTCTGGAAATGGTCAGAAGGACAAGAGATGTGTCTGCAAATACTGAGAAGGACACCAGATGGGTCTCCTGCTCTGTATGGGTCTGTGAATAGTGAGAAGGACACGAGATTGGTCTGTAAATTGTGAGAAGGAGACAAGATGGGCTTGTAAATAGTGAGAAGGACACGAGATGGGTCTGTAAATAGTGAGAAGGTTACGAGATGGGACTGTAAATAGTGAGAAGGACACGAGATGGGTCTCCTGCACTGTATGCATTTGTAAATACTGAGAAGGACACGAGATGGGCCTGTAAATAGTGAGAAAGGCAGGATATGGTTCTCCTGCACTGTATGGGTCTGTAAATAGTGAGAAGGACACTAGATGGGCCTGTAAGTAGTGAGAAAGGCACGAGATGGGTCTCCTGCACTGTATGGGTCTGCAAATAGTGAGAAGGCCACGCGATGCACTTCCACCTCTGTATGGGTTTGTAAATATTGAGAAGGACTCGAGACATGTCTGTAGATAGTGAGAAGGCCATGTGATGGGTCTCCTGCACTGTATGGGTCTGTAAATAGTGAGAAGGAGAGGAGATGGGCCTGTAAATAGTGAGAAGGACACGAGATGGGTCATTAATAGTGAGAAGGATACGAGATGGGTCAGTAAATAGTGAGAAGGACACGAGATGGGTCTGTAAATAGTGAGATGGATACGAGATGGGTCTGTAAATAGTGCGAAGGACACGAGATGGGACTCCTGCACTGTATGGGTCTGTAAATAGTGAGAAGACCACGAGATGGGTCTGCTGCACTGTATGGGTCTGTAAATAGTGAGAAGGCCACAAGATTGCTCTGTAAATAGTGAGAAGGACACGAGATGCGCTTGTCATTATTGGGAAAGATACAAAATGAGTCTCCTGCACTGTATGGGTCTCCAAATAGTGAGAAGGACATGAGGTGGGTCTGTAAATAATGAGAAAGATACGAGATGTGTCTGTAAATAGTGCGAAGGAATACGGGAAGAGTCTCCTGCACTGTATGGGTCTGTAAACAGTGAGAAGCATACAAAATGCGTCTCCTGCACTGTATGGGTCTGGAAATGGTCAGAAGGACAAGAGATGTGTCTGCAAATACTGAGAAGGACACCAGATGGGTCTCCTGCTCTGTATGGGTCTGTGAATAGTGAGAAGGACACGTGATGGGTTTGTGAATAGTGAGAAGGACACGAGATTGGTCTGTAAATTGTGAGAAGGAGACGAGATGGGCTTGTAAATAGTGAGAAGGACACGAGATGGGTCTGTAAATAGTGAGAAGGTTACGAGATGGGACTGTAAATAGTGAGAAGGACACGAGATGGGTCTCCTGCACTGTATGCATTTGTAAATACTGAGAAGGACACGAGATGGGCCTGTAAATAGTGAGAAAGGCAGGATATGGGTCTCCTGCACTGTATGGGTCTGTAAATAGTGAGAAGGACACGAGATGTGCCTGTAAATAGTGAGAAAGGCAGGAGATGGTTCTCCTGCACTGTATGGGTCTGTAAATAGTGAGGAGGCCACGCGATGCACTTCCAGCTCTGTATGGGTTTGTAAATATTGAGAAGGACACGAGACGTGTCTGTAGATAGTGAGAAGGCCATGAGATGGGTCTCCTGCACTGTATGGGCCTGTCAATAGTGAGAAGGACACGAGATGGGTCTGTAAATAGTGAGAAGGACACCAGATGGGTCTGCAAATACTAAGAAGGACACCAGATGGGTCTCCTGCTCTGTATGGGTCTGTAAGCTGTGAGAAGAACACGTGATGGGTTTGTAAATAGTGAGAAGGACATGAAATTGGTCTGTAAATAAGGAGAAGGACACCAGATGGGTCTTTAAATAGTGAGAAGGATACGAGATGGGTCTGTAAATAGTGAGAAGGACACGAGATGGATCTTTAAATAGTGAGAAGGATACGAGATGGGTCTGTAAATAGTGAGAAGGACACGAGATGGGTCTCCTGCACTGTATGTGTCTGTAAAGAGTGAGAAGGTCATGAGATAGTTCTCCTGCACTGTATGGGTCTGTAAATACTGAGAAGGACACAAGATGGGTCTCCTGCACTGTATTGGTCTGTAAATAGTGAGAAGGCCACGAGATGGGTCTCCTGCACTGTATGGGTCTGTAAATAGTGAGAAGGCCAGGAGATGGTTCTGTAAATAGTAAGAAGGACAGGAGATTGTTCTGTAAATACTGTGAAGGACACGAGATGGGCCTGTAAATAGTGAGAAGGACACGAGATTGGCCTGTAAATAGTGAGAAGGACACGAGATTGGTCTGTAAATAGTGAGAAGGAAGTGAGATGCACGTCCTGCTCTGTATGGGTCTTTAAATAATGAGAAGGCCACGAGATGCACTTCCAGCTCTGCATGTGTTTGTAAATATTAAGAAGGACACGAGATGTGTCAGGAAATAGTGAGA
Organism: Mobula birostris; assembly: GCF_030028105.1. NCBI lineage: Eukaryota > Metazoa > Chordata > Chondrichthyes > Myliobatiformes > Myliobatidae > Mobula > Mobula birostris. The sequence continues at coordinate 106,173,798 of NC_092375.1, read as the reverse complement.
AGAACACCAGATGTGTCTGCAAATACTGAGAAGGACAAAATATGTGTCTCCTGCTCTGTATGTGTCTGTAAATAGTGAGACGGACACGTGTTGGGTTTGTAAATAGTGAGAAGGACACAATATTGGTCTGTAAATACTGAGAAGGAGACAATATGGGCCTGTAAATAGTGAGAAGGACACGAGATGGGCCTGTAAATAGTGAGAAGGACACGAGAAGGGTCTGTAAATAATGAGAATGACACGAGATGGGCCTGTAAATAGTGAGAAGGATACAAAATGGGTCTCCTGCACTGTATGGGTCTGGAAAGTGGTCAGAAGGACAAGAGATGGGTCAGTAAATAGTGAGAAGGACACGAGATGGGCCTGTAAATAGTGAGAAGGATACAAAATGGGTCTCCTGCACTGTATGAGTCTCCAAATAGTGAGAAGGACAAGAGATGGGTCAGTAAATAGTGAGAAGGACACGAGATGGGTCTGTAAATAGTGAGAAAGACACAAGATGCACATCCTGCTCTGTATGAGTTTGTAAATTGTGAAGAGGCTACGAGATGTGTCTGTAAATAGTGAGAAGGACACGAGATGGGTCTCCTGCACTGTATGGGTTTGTAAATAGTGAGAAGGACATGCGATGGTCTGTAAATAGTGAGAAGGGTACTGTCTGGGTCTGTAAATACTGAGAAGGACACGAGATGGGCCTGTAAATAGTGAGAAGCATACAAAATGGGTCTCCTGCACTGTATGGGTCTGGAAATGGTCAGAAGGACAAGAGATGTGTCTGCAAATACTGAGAAGGACACCAGATGGGTCTCCTGCTCTGTATAGGTCTGTGAATAGTGAGAAGGACACGTGATGGGTTTGTGAATAGTGAGAAGGACACGAGATTGGTCTGTAAATTGTGAGAAGGAGACGAGATGGGTCTGTAAATAGTGAGAGGGTTACGAGATGGGACTGTAAATAGTGAGAAGGACACGAGATGGGTCTCCTGCACTGTATGCATTTGTAAATACTGAGAAGGACACGAGATGGGCCTGTAAATAGTGAGAAAGGCAGGATATGGGTCTCCTGCACTGTATGGGTCTGTAAATAGTAAGAAGGACACGAGATGGGCGTGTAAATATTGAGAAAGGCACGAGATGGTTCTCCTGCACTGTATGGGTCTGTAAATAGTAAGAAGGACACGAGATGGGTCTGTAAATAGTGAGAAGGACACCAGATGGGTCTGCAAATACTAAGAAGGACACCAGATGGGTCTCCTGCTCTGTATGGGTCTGTAAGCTGTGAGAAGGACACGTGATGGGTTTGTAAATAGTGAGAAGGTCATGAGATTGGTCTGTAAATAAGTAGAAGGACAACAGATGGGTCTTTAAATAGTGAGAAGGATACGAGATGGGTCTTTAAATAGTGAGAAGGACACGAGATGGGTCTCCTGCACTGTATGTGTCTGTAAAGAGTGAGAAGGTCATGAGATGGTTCTCCTGCACTGTATGGATCTGTAAATACTGAGAAGGACACAAGATGGGTCTCCTGCACTGTACTGGTCTGTAAATAGTGAGAAGGCCACGAGATGGGTCTCCTGCACTGTATGGGTCTGTAAATAGTGAGAAGGCCAGGAGATGGGTCTGTAAATAGTAAGAAGGACAGGCGAGGGGTCTGTAAATACTGAGAAGGACACGAGATGGGCCTGTAAATAGTGAGAAGGACACGAGATTGGCCTGTAAATAGTGAGAAGGACACGAGATTGGTCTGTAAATAGTGAGAAGGAAGTGAGATGCACGTCCTGCTCTGTATGGGTTTGTAAATTGTGAGGAGGAGACGAAATGGGTCTGTAAATAGCGAGAAGGACACGAGATGGGTCTCCTGCACTGTATGGGTCTGTAAATAGTGAGAAGGACACGAGATGGGTCTCCTGCACTGTATGGGTCTGTAACTAGTGTGAAGGATACAAGATGGGTCTACTGCACTGTATGGGTCTGTAAATAGTGGGAAGGCCAGGAGATGGGTCTCCTGCACTGTATGGGTCTGTAAATAGTGAGAAGGCCACGAGATGCACTTCCAGCTCTGCGTGTGTTTGTAAATATTAAGAAGGACACGAGATGTGTCAGGAAATAGTGAGAAGAACACCAGATGTGTCTGCAAATACTGAGAAGGACAAAATATGTGTCTCCTGCTCTGTATGTGTCTGTAAATAGTGAGACGGACACGTGTTGGGTTTGTAAATAGTGAGAAGGACACAATATTGGTCTGTAAATACTGAGAAGGAGACAATATGGGCCTGTAAATAGTGAGAAGGACACGAGATGGGCCTGTAAATAGTGAGAAGGACATGAGATGGGTCTGTAAATAGTGAGAATGACACGAGATGTGCCTGTAAATAGTGAGAAGGATACAAAATGGGTCTCCTGCACTGTATGGGTCTGGAAATAGTCAGAAGGACAAGAGATGTGTCTGCAAATACTGAGAAGGACACCAGATGTGTCTCCTGCTCTCTATGGGTCTGTGAATAGTGAGAAGGACACGTGATGGGTTTGTGAATAGTGAGAAGGACACGAGATTGGTCTGTAAATAGTGAGAAGGTTACGAGATGGGACTGTAAATAGTGAGAAGGACACGAGATGGGTCTCCTGCACAGTATGCATTTGTAAATAGTGAGAAGGACACGAGATGGGCCTGTAAGTAGTGAGAAAGGCACGAGATGGGTCTCCTGCACTGTATGGGTCTGCAAATAGTGAGAAGGCCACGCGATGCACTTCCAGCTCTGTATGGGTTTGTAAATATTGAGAAGGACTCGAGACATGTCTGTAGATAGTGAGAAGGCCATGTGATGGGTCTCCTGCACTGTATGGGTCTGTAAATAGTGAGAAGGAGAGGAGATGGGCCTGTAAATAGTAAGAAGGACACGAGATGGGTCATTAATAGTGAGAAGGATACGAGATGGGTCTGTAAATAGTGAGAAGGACACGAGATGGGTCTGTAAATAGTGAGATGGATACGAGATGGGTCTGTAAATAGTGCGAAGGACACGAGATGGGACTCCTGCACTGTATGGGTCTGTAAATAGTGAGAAGACCACGAGATGGGTCTGCTGCACTATATGGGTCTGTAAATAGTGAGAAGGCCACAAGATTGCTCTGTAAATAGTGAGAAGGACACGAGATGCGCTTGTCATTATTGGGAAAGATACAAAATGAGTCTCCTGCACTGTATGGGTCTCCAAATAGTGAGAAGGACATGAGGTGGGTCTGTAAATAATGAGAAAGATATGAGATGTGTCTGTAAATAGTGCGAAGGAATACGGGAAGAGTCTCCTGCACTGTATGGGCCTGTAAATAGTGAGAAGCATACAAAATGCGTCTCCTGCACTGTATGGGTCTGGAAATGGTCAGAAGGACAAGAGATGTGTCTGCAAATACTGAGAAGGACACCAGATGGGTCTCCTGCTCTGTATGGGTCTGTGAATAGTGAGAAGGACACGAGATTGGTCTGTAAATTGTGAGAAGGAGACAAGATGGGCTTGTAAATAGTGAGAAGGACACGAGATGGGTCTGTAAATAGTGAGAAGGTTACGAGATGGGACTGTAAATAGTGAGAAGGACACGAGATGGGTCTCCTGCACTGTATGCATTTGTAAATACTGAGAAGGACACGAGATGGGCCTGTAAATAGTGAGAAAGGCAGGATATGGTTCTCCTGCACTGTATGGGTCTGTAAATAGTGAGAAGGACACGAGATGGGCCTGTAAGTAGTGAGAAAGGCACGAGATGGGTCTCCTGCACTGTATGGGTCTGCAAATAGTGAGAAGGCCACGCGATGCACATCCACCTCTGTATGGGTTTGTAAATATTGAGAAGGACTCGAGACATGTCTGTAGATAGTGAGAAGGCCATGTGATGGGTCTCCTGCACTGTATGGGTCTGTAAATAGTGAGAAGGAGAGGAGATGGGCCTGTAAATAGTGAGAAGGACACGAGATGGGTCATTAATAGTGAGAAGGATACGAGATGGGTCAGTAAATAGTGAGAAGGACACGAGATGGGTCTGTAAATAGTGAGATGGATACGAGATGGGTCTGTAAATAGTGCGAAGGACACGAGATGGGACTCCTGCACTGTATGGGTCTGTAAATAGTGAGAAGACCACGAGATGGGTCTGCTGCACTGTATGGGTCTGTAAATAGTGAGAAGGCCACAAGATTGCTCTGTAAATAGTGAGAAGGACACGAGATGCGCTTGTCATTATTGGGAAAGATACAAAATGAGTCTCCTGCACTGTATGGGTCTCCAAATAGTGAGAAGGACATGAGGTGGGTCTGTAAATAATGAGAAAGATACGAGATGTGTCTGTAAATAGTGCGAAGGAATACGGGAAGAGTCTCCTGCACTGTATGGGTCTGTAAACAGTGAGAAGCATACAAAATGCGTCTCCTGCACTGTATGGGTCTGGAAATGGTCAGAAGGACAAGAGATGTGTCTGCAAATACTGAGAAGGACACCAGATGGGTCTCCTGCTCTGTATGGGTCTGTGAATAGTGAGAAGGACACGTGATGGGTTTGTGAATAGTGAGAAGGACACGAGATTGGTCTGTAAATTGTGAGAAGGAGACGAGATGGGCTTGTAAATAGTGAGAAGGACACGAGATGGGTCTGTAAATAGTGAGAAGGTTACGAGATGGGACTGTAAATAGTGAGAAGGACACGAGATGGGTCTCCTGCACTGTATGCATTTGTAAATACTGAGAAGGACACGAGATGGGCCTGTAAATAGTGAGAAAGGCAGGATATGGGTCTCCTGCACTGTATGGGTCTGTAAATAGTGAGAAGGACACGAGATGGGCCTGTAAGTAGTGAGAAAGGCACGAGATGGGTCTCCTGCACTGTATGGGTCTGTAAATAGTGAGGAGGCCACGCGATGCACTTCCAGCTCTGTATGGGTTTGTAAATATTGAGAAGGACACGAGACGTGTCTGTAGATAGTGAGAAGGCCATGAGATGGGTCTCCTGCACTGTATGGGCCTGTCAATAGTGAGAAGGACACGAGATGGGTCTGTAAATAGTGAGAAGGACACCAGATGGGTCTGCAAATACTAAGAAGGACACCAGATGGGTCTCCTGCTCTGTATGGGTCTGTAAGCAGTGAGAAGAACACGTGATGGGTTTGTAAATAGTGAGAAGGACATGAAATTGGTCTGTAAATAAGGAGAAGGACACCAGATGGGTCTTTAAATAGTGAGAAGGATACGAGATGGGTCTGTAAATAGTGAGAAGGACACGAGATGGATCTTTAAATAGTGAGAAGGATACGAGATGGGTCTGTAAATAGTGAGAAGGACACGAGATGGGTCTCCTGCACTGTATGTGTCTGTAAAGAGTGAGAAGGTCATGAGATAGTTCTCCTGCACTGTATGGGTCTGTAAATACTGAGAAGGACACAAGATGGGTCTCCTGCACTGTATTGGTCTGTAAATAGTGAGAAGGCCACGAGATGGGTCTCCTGCACTGTATGGGTCTGTAAATAGTGAGAAGGCCAGGAGATGGTTCTGTAAATAGTAAGAAGGACAGGAGATTGTTCTGTAAATACTGTGAAGGACACGAGATGGGCCTGTAAATAGTGAGAAGGACACGAGATTGGCCTGTAAATAGTGAGAAGGACACGAGATTGGTCTGTAAATAGTGAGAAGGAAGTGAGATGCACGTCCTGCTCTGTATGGGTCTTTAAATAATGAGAAGGCCACGAGATGCACTTCCAGCTCTGCATGTGTTTGTAAATATTAAGAAGGACACGAGATGTGTCAGGAAATAGTGAGAAGAACACCAGATGTGTCTGCAAATACTGAGAAGGACAAAATATGTGTCTCCTCCTCTGTATGTGTCTGTAAATAGTGAGACGGACACGTGTTGGGTTTGTAAATAGTGAGAAGGACACAATATTGGTCTGTAAATACTGAGAAGGAGACAATATGGGCCTGTAAATAGTGAGAAGGACACGAGATGGGCCTGTAAATAGTGAGAAGGACACGAGAAGGGTCTGTAAATAATGAGAATGACACGAGATGGGCCTGTAAATAGTGAGAAGGATACAAAATGGGTCTCCTGCACTGTATGGGTCTGGAAATAGTCAGAAGGACAAGAGATGTGTCTGCAAATACTGAGAAGGACACCAGATGTGTCTCCTGCTCTGTATGGGTCTGTGAATAGTGAGAAGGACACGAGATGGGTTTGTGAATAGTGAGAAGGACTCGAGATTGGTCTGTAAATTGTGAGAAGGAGACGAGATGGGCTTGTGAATAGTGAGAAGGACATGAGATTGGTCTGTAAATTGTGAGAAGGAGACGAGATGGGCTTGTAAATAGTGAGAAGGAGACGAGATGGGCTTGTAAATAGTGAGAAGGACACGAGATGGGTCTGTAAATAGTAAGAAGGTTACGAGATGGGACTGTAAATAGTGAGAAGGACACGAGATGTTTCTCCTGAACTGTATGCATTTGTAAATAGTGAGAAGGACACGAGATGGGCCTGTAAATGGTGAGAAAGGCACGAGATGGGTCTCCTGCACTGTATGGGTCTGTAAATAGTGAGAAGGATACAAAATGGGTCTCCTGCACTGTATGGGTCTGGAAAGTGGTCAGAAGGACAAGAGATGGGTCAGTAAATAGTGAGAAGGACACGAGATGGGCCTGTAAATAGTGAGAAGGATACAAAATGGGTCTCCTGCACTGTATGAGTCTCCAAATAGTGAGAAGGACAAGAGATGGGTCAGTAAATAGTGAGAAGGACACGAGATGGGTCTGTAAATAGTGAGAAAGACACAAGATGCACATCCTGCTCTGTATGAGTTTGTAAATTGTGAGGAGGCTACGAGATGTGTCTGTAAATAGTGAGAAGGACACGAGATGGGTCTCCTGCACTGTATGGGTTTGTAAATAGTGAGAAGGACATGCGATGGGTCTGTAAATAGTGAGAAGGGTACTGTCTGGCTCTGTAAATACTGAGAAGGACACGTGATGGGTCTGTAAATAGTGAGAAGGACACGAGATGGGCCTGTAAATAGTGAGAAGCATACAAAATGGGTCTCCTGCACTGTATGGGTCTGGAAATGGTCAGAAGGACAAGAGATGTGTCTGCAAATACTGAGAAGGACACCAGATGGGTCTCCTGCTCTGTATAGGTCTGTGAATAGTGAGAAGGACACGTGATGGGTTTGTGAATAGTGAGAAGGACACGAGATTGGTCTGAAAATTGTGAGAAGGAGACGAGATGGGTCTGTAAATAGTGAGAAGGTTACGAGATGGGACTGTAAATAGTGAGAAGGACACGAGATGGGTCTCCTGCACTGTATGCATTTGTAAATACTGAGAAGGACACGAGATGGGCTTGTAAATAGTGAGAAAGGCAGGATATGGGTCTCCTGCACTGTATGGGTCTGTAAATAGTAAGAAGGACACGAGATGGGCGTGTAAATATTGAGAAAGGCACGAGATGGTTCTCCTGCACTGTATGGGTCTGTAAATAGTAAGAAGGACACGAGATGGGTCTGTAAATAGTGAGAAGGACACCAGATGGGTCTGCAAATACTAAGAAGGACACCAGATGGGTCTCCTGCTCTGTATGGGTCTGTAAGCTGTGAGAAGGACACGTGATGGGTTTGCAAATAGTGAGAAGGTCATGAGATTGGTCTGTAAATAAGTAGAAGGACAACAGATGGGTCTTTAAATAGTGAGAAGGATACGAGATGGGTCTTTAAATAGTGAGAAGGACACGAGATGGGTCTCCTGCACTGTATGTGTCTGTAAAGAGTGAGAAGGTCATGAGATGGTTCTCCTGCACTGTATGGGTCTGTAAATACTGAGAAGGACACAAGATGGGTCTCCTGCACTGTATTGGTCTGTAAATAGTGAGAAGGCCACGAGATGGGTCTCCTGCACTGTATGGGTCTGTAAATAGTGAGAAGGCCAGGAGATGGGTCTGTAAATAGTAAGAAGGACAGGAGAGGGGTCTGTAAATACTGAGAAGGACACGAGATGGGCCTGTAAATAGTGAGAAGGACACGAGATTGGCCTGTAAATAGTGAGAAGGACACGAGATTGGTCTGTAAATAGTGAGAAGGAAGTGAGATGCACGTCCTGCTCTGTATGGGTTTGTAAATAGTGAGGAGGAGACGAAATGGGTCTGTAAATAGCGAGAAGGACACGAGATGGGTCTCCTGCACTGTATGGGTCTGTAAATAGTGAGAAGGACACGAGATGGGTCTCCTGCACTGTATGGGTCTGTAACTAGTGTGAAGGATACAAGATGGGTCTACTGCACTGTATGGGTCTGTAAATAGTGGGAAGGCCAGGAGATGGGTCTCCTGCACTGTATGGGTCTGTAAATAGTGAGAAGGCCACGAGATGCACTTCCAGCTCTGCATGTGTTTGTAAATATTAAGAAGGACACGAGATGTGTCAGGAAATAGTGAGAAGAACACCAGATGTGTCTGCAAATACTGAGAAGGACAAAATATGTGTCTCCTGCTCTGTATGTGTCTGTAAATAGTGAGACGGACACGTGTTGGGTTTGTAAATAGTGAGAAGGACACAATATTGGTCTGTAAATACTGAGAAGGAGACAATATGGGCCTGTAAATAGTGAGAAGGACACGAGATGGGCCTGTAAATAGTGAGAAGGACATGAGATGGGTCTGTAAATAGTGAGAATGACACGAGATGTGCCTGTAAATAGTGAGAAGGATACAAAATGGGTCTCCTGCACTGTATGGGTCTGGAAATAGTCAGAAGGACAAGAGATGTGTCTGCAAATACTGAGAAGGACACCAGATGTGTCTCCTGCTCTCTATGGGTCTGTGAATAGTGAGAAGGACACGTGATGGGTTTGTGAATAGTGAGAAGGACACGAGATTGGTCTGTAAATAGTGAGAAGGTTACGAGATGGGACTGTAAATAGTGAGAAGGACACGAGATGGGTCTCCTGCACAGTATGCATTTGTAAATAGTGAGAAGGACACGAGATGGGCCTGTAAGTAGTGAGAAAGGCACGAGATGGGTCTCCTGCACTGTATGGGTCTGCAAATAGTGAGAAGGCCACGCGATGCACTTCCAGCTCTGTATGGGTTTGTAAATATTGAGAAGGACTCGAGGCATGTCTGTAGATAGTGAGAAGGCCATGTGATGGGTCTCCTGCACTGTATGGGTCTGTAAATAGTGAGAAGGAGAGGAGATGGGCCTGTAAATAGTAAGAAGGACACGAGATTGGTCATTAATAGTGAGAAGGATACGAGATGGGTCAGTAAATAGTGAGAAGGACACGAGATGGGTCTGTAAATAGTGAGATGGATACGAGATGGGTCTGTAAATAGTGCGAAGGACACGAGATGGGACTCCTGCACTGTATGGGTATGTAAATAGTGAGAAGACCACGAGATGGGTCTGCTGCACTGTATGGGTCTGTAAATAGTGAGAAGGCCACAAGATTGCTCTGTAAATAGTGAGAAGGACACGAGATGCGCTTGTCATTATTGGGAAAGATACAAAATGAGTCTCCTGCACTGTATGGGTCTCCAAATAGTGAGAAGGACATGAGGTGGGTCTGTAAATAATGAGAAAGATACGAGATGTGTCTGTAAATAGTGCGAAGGAATACGGGAAGAGTCTCCTGCACTGTATGGGCCTGTAAATAGTGAGAAGCATACAAAATGCGTCTCCTGCACTGTATGGGTCTGTAAATGGTCAGAAGGACAAGAGATGTGTCTGCAAATACTGAGAAGGACACCAGATGGGTCTCCTGCTCTGTATGGGTCTGTGAATAGTGAGAAGGACACGTGATGGGTTTGTGAATAGTGAGAAGGACACGAGATTGGTCTGTAAATTGTGAGAAGGAGACGAGATGGGCTTGTAAATAGTGAGAAGGACACTAGATGGGTCTGTAAATAGTGAGAAGGTTACGAGATGGGACTGTAAATAGTGAGAAGGACACGAGATGGGTCTCCTGCAGTGTATGCATTTGTAAATACTGAGAAGGACACGAGATGGGCCTGTAAATAGTGAGAAAGGCAGGATATGGGTCTCCTGCACTGTATGGGTCTGTAAATAGTGAGAAGGACACGAGATGGGCCTGTAAGTAGTGAGAAAGGCACGAGATGGGTCTCCTGCACTGTATGGGTCTGCAAATAGTGAGAAGGCCACGCGATGCACTTCCAGCTCTGTATGGGTTTGTAAATATTGAGAAGGACTCGAGACATGTCTGTAGATAGTGAGAAGGCCATGTGATGGGTCTCCTGCACTGTATGGGTCTGTAAATAGTGAGAAGGAGAGGAGATGGGCCTGTAAATAGTGAGAAGGACACGAGATGGGTCATTAATAGTGAGAAGGATACGAGATGGGTCAGTAAATAGTGAGAAGGACACGAGATGGGTCTGTAAATAGTGAGATGGATACGAGATGGGTCTGTAAATAGTGCGAAGGACACGAGATGGGACTCCTGCACTGTATGGGTCTGTAAATAGTGAGAAGACCACGAGATGGGTCTGCTGCACTGTATGGGTCAGTAAATAGTGAGAAGGCCACAAGATTGCTCTGTAAATAGTGAGAAGGACACGAGATGCGCTTGTCATTATTGGGAAAGATACAAAATGAGTCTCCTGCACTGTATGGGTCTCCAAATAGTGAGAAAGACATGAGGTGGGTCTGTAAATAATGAGAAAGATACGAGATGTGTCTGTAAATAGTGCGAAGGAATACGGGAAGAGTCTCCTGCACTGTATGGGTCTGTAAATAGTGAGAAGCATACAAAATGCGTCTCCTGCACTGTATGGGTCTGGAAATGGTCAGAAGGACAAGAGATGTGTCTGCAAATACTGAGAAGGACACCAGATGGGTCTCCTGCTCTTTATGGGTCTGTGAATAGTGAGAAGGAGACGAGATGGGCTTGTAAATAGTGAGAAGGACACGAGATGGGTCTGTAAATAGTGAGAAGGTTACGAGATGGGACTGTAAATAGTGAGAAGGACACGAGATGGGTCTCCTGCACTGTATGCATTTGTAAATACTGAGAAGGACACGAGATGGGCCTGTAAATAGTGAGAAAGGCAGGATATGGGTCTCCTGCACTGTATGGGTCTGTAAATAGTGAGAAGGACACGAGATGTGCCTGTAAATAGTGAGAAAGGCAGGAGATGGTTCTCCTGCACTGTATGGGTCTGTAAATAGTGAGGAGGCCACGCGATGCACTTCCAGCTCTGTATGGGTTTGTAAATATTGAGAAGGACACGAGACGTGTCTGTAGATAGTGAGAAGGCCATGAGATGGGTCTCCTGCACTGTATGGGCCTGTAAATAGTGAGAAGGACACGAGATGGGTTTGTAAATAGTGAGAAGGACACCAGATGGGTCTGCAAATACTAATAAGGACACCAGATGGGTCTCCTGCTCTGTATGGGTCTGTAAGCTGTGAGAAGAACACGTGATGGGTTTGTAAATAGTGAGAAGGACATGAGATTGGTCTGTAAATAAGGAGAAGGACACCAGATGGGTCTTTAAATAGTGAGAAGGATACGAGATGGGTCTGTAAATAGTGAGAAGGACACGAGATGGGTCTCCTGCACTGTATGTGTCTGTAAAGAGTGAGAAGGTCATGAGATGGTTCTCCTGCACTGTATGGGTCTGTAAATACTGAGAAGGACACACGATGGGTCTCCTGCACTGTATTGGTCTGTAAATAGTGAGAAGGCCACGAGATGGGTCTCCTGCACTGTATGGGTCTGTAAATAGTGAGAAGGCCAGGAGATGGTTCTGTAAATAGTAAGAAGGACAGGAGATGGGTCTGTAAATATTGCGAAGGACACGAGATGGGCCTGTAAATTGTGAGAAGGACACGAGATTGGCCTGTAAATAGTGAGAAGGACACGAGATTGGTCTGTAAATAGTGAGAAGGAAGTGAGATGCACGTCCTGCTCTGTATGGGTTTGTAAATTGTGAGGAGGAGACGAAATGGGTCTGTAAATAGCGAGAAGGACACGAGATGGGTCTCCTGCACTGTATGGGTCTGTAAATAGTGAGAAGGACACGAGATGGGTCTCCTGCACTGTATTGGTCTGTAAATAGTGAGAAGGACATGAGATGGGTCTACTGCACTGTATGCATTTGTAAATGCTGAGAAGGACACGAGATGGGCCTGTAAATAGTGAGAAAGGCAGGATATGGGTCTCCTGCACTGTATGGGTCTGTAAATAGTGAGAAGGACACGAGATGGGCCTGTAAATAGTGAGAAAGGCACGAGATGGTTCTCCTGCACTGTATGGGTCTGTAAATAGTGAGAAGGCCATGCGATGCACTTCCAGCTCTGTATGGGTTTGTAAATATTGAGAAGGACACGAGACGTGTCTGTAGACAGTGAGAAGGCCATGAGATGGGTCTCCTGCACTGTATGGGCCTGTCAATAGTGAGAAGGACACGAGATGGGTCTGTAAATAGTGAGAAGGACACCAGATGGGTCTGCAAATACTAAGAAGGACACCAGATGGGTCTCCTGCTCTGTATGGGTCTGTAAGCTGTGAGAAGAACACGTGATGGGTTTGTAAATAGTGAGAAGGACATGAAATTGGTCTGTAAATAAGGAGAAGGACACCAGATGGGTCTTTAAATAGTGAGAAGGATACGAGATGGGTCTGTAAATAGTGAGAAGGACACGAGATGGATCTTTAAATAGTGAGAAGGATACGAGATGGGTCTGTAAATAGTGAGAAGGACACGAGATGGGTCTCCTGCACTGTATGTGTCTGTAAAGAGTGAGAAGGTCATGAGATGGGTCTCCTGCACTGTATGGGTCTGTAAATACTGAGAAGGACACAAGATGGGTCTCCTGCACTGTATTGGTCTGTAAATAGTGAGAAGGCCACGAGATGGGTCTCCTGCACTGTATGGGTCTGTAAATAGTGAGAAGGCCAGGAGATGGTTCTGTAAATAGTAAGAAGGACAGGAGATTGTTCTGTAAATACTGTGAAGGACACGAGATGGGCCTGTAAATAGTGAGAAGGACACGAGATTGGCCTGTAAATAGTGAGAAGGACACGAGATTGGTCTGTAAATAGTGAGAAGGAAGTGAGATGCACGTCCTGCTCTGTATGGGTCTTTAAATAATGAGAAGGCCACGAGATGCACTTCCAGCTCTGCATGTGTTTGTAAATATTAAGAAGGACACGAGATGTGTCAGGAAATAGTGAGAAGAACACCAGATGTGTCTGCAAATACTGAGAAGGACAAAATATGTGTCTCCTGCTCTGTGTGTGTCTGTAAATAGTGAGACGGACAAGTGTTGGGTTTGTAAATAGTGAGAAGGACACAATATTGGTCTGTAAATACTGAGAAGGAGACAATATGGGCCTGTAAATAGTGAGAAGGACACGAGATGGGCCTGTAAATAGTGAGAAGGACACGAGATGGGCCTGTTAATAGTGAGAAGGATACAAAATGGGTCTCCTGCACTGTATGGGTCTGGAAATAGTCAGAAGGACAAGAGATGTGTCTGCAAATACTGAGAAGGACACCAGATGTGTCTCCTGCTCTGTATGAGTCTGTGAATAGTGAGAAGGACACGAGATGGGTTTGTGAATAGTGAGAAGGACTCGAGATTGGTCTGTAAATTGTGAGAAGGAGACGAGATGGGCTTGTAAATAGTGAGAAGGACATGAGATGGGTCTGTAAATAGTGAGAAGGTTACGAGATGGGACTGTAAATAGTGAGAAGGACACGAGATGGGTCTGCTGCACAGTATGCATTTGTAAATAGTGAGAAGGACACGAGATGGGCCTGTAAATAGTGAGAAAGGCAGGATATGGGTCTCCTGCACTGTATGGGTCTGTAAATAGTGAGAAGGACACGAGATGGGCCTGTAAATAGTGAGAAGGACATGAGATGGGCCTGTAAATAGTGAGAAGGACAGGAGATGTGTCATTAATAGTGAGAAGGATACCAGATGGGTCTGTAAATAGTGCGAAGGACACGAGATGGGACTCCTGCACTGTATGGGTCTGTAAATAGTGAGAAGCCCACGAGATGGGTCTCCTGCACTGTATGGGTCTGTAAATAGTGAGAAGGCCACAAGATTGCTCTGTAAATAGTGAGAGGGACACGAGATGCGCCTGTCAATATTGGGAAAGATACAAAATGAGTCTCCTGCACTGTATGGGTCTCCAAATAGTGAGAAGGACACGAGGTGGGTCTGTAAAATGTGAGAAAGATACGAGATGTGTCTGTAAATAGTGCGAAGGACACGGGTTGAGTCTCCTGCACTGTATGGGTCTGTAAATAGTGAGAAGGCCACGAGATGGGTACGTAAATAGTGAGAAGGACACGAGATGGGCTTGTAAATAGTGAGAAGGATACAAAATGGGTCTCCTGTACTGTATGGGTCTGCATATAGTCAGAAGGACAAGAGATGTGTCTGCAAATACTGAGAAGGGCACTAGATGGGTCTCCTGCACTGTATGGGTCTGTAAATAGTGAGAAGGAGAGCAGATGGGCCTGTAAATAGTGAGAAGGACACGAGATGGGCCTGTAAATACTGAGAAGGACACGAGATGGGTCTGTTAATAGTGAGAACGATACGAGATGGGTCCGTAAATAGTGAGAAGGACACGAGATGGGTCTGTAAATAGTGAGAAGGATACAAAATGGGTCTCCTGTACTGTATGGGTCTGCATATAGTGAGAAGGACAAGAGATGGTTCTGTAAATAGTAAGAAGGACAGGAGATGGGTCTGTAAATATTGCGAAGGACACGAGATGGGCCTGTAAATTGTGAGAAGGACACGAGATTGGCCTGTAAATAGTGAGAAGGACACGAGATTGGTCTGTAAATAGTGAGAAGGAAGTGAGATGCACGTCCTGCTCTGTATGGGTTTGTAAATTGTGAGGAGGAGACGAAATGGGTCTGTAAATAGCGAGAAGGACACGAGATGGGTCTCCTGCACTGTATGGGTCTGTAAATAGTGAGAAGGACACGAGATGGGTCTCCTGCACTGTATTGGTCTGTAAATAGTGAGAAGGACATGAGATGGGTCTACTGCACTGTATGCATTTGTAAATGCTGAGAAGGACACGAGATGGGCCTGTAAATAGTGAGAAAGGCAGGATATGGGTCTCCTGCACTGTATGGGTCTGTAAATAGTGAGAAGGACACGAGATGGGCCTGTAAATAGTGAGAAAGGCACGAGATGGTTCTCCTGCACTGTATGGGTCTGTAAATAGTGAGAAGGCCATGCGATGCACTTCCAGCTCTGTATGGGTTTGTAAATATTGAGAAGGACACGAGACGTGTCTGTAGATAGTGAGAAGGCCATGAGATGGGTCTCCTGCACTGTATGGGCCTGTCAATAGTGAGAAGGACACGAGATGGGTCTGTAAATAGTGAGAAGGACACCAGATGGGTCTGCAAATACTAAGAAGGACACCAGATGGGTCTCCTGCTCTGTATGGGTCTGTAAGCTGTGAGAAGAACACGTGATGGGTTTGTAAATAGTGAGAAGGACATGAAATTGGTCTGTAAATAAGGAGAAGGACACCAGATGGGTCTTTAAATAGTGAGAAGGATACGAGATGGGTCTGTAAATAGTGAGAAGGACACGAGATGGATCTTTAAATAGTGAGAAGGATACGAGATGGGTCTGTAAATAGTGAGAAGGACACGAGATGGGTCTCCTGCACTGTATGTGTCTGTAAAGAGTGAGAAGGTCATGAGATGGGTCTCCTGCACTGTATGGGTCTGTAAATACTGAGAAGGACACGAGGTGGGTCTGTAAAATGTGAGAAAGATACGAGATGTGTCTGTAAATAGTGCGAAGGACACGGGTTGAGTCTCCTGCACTGTATGGGTCTGTAAATAGTGAGAAGGCCACGAGATGGGTACGTAAATAGTGAGAAGGACACGAGATGGGCTTGTAAATAGTGAGAAGGATACAAAATGGGTCTCCTGCACAGTATGGGTCTGTAAATAGTCAGAAGGACAAGAGATGTGTCTGCAAATACTGAGAAGGGCACTAGATGGGTCTCCTGCACTGTATGGGTCTGTAAATAGTGAGAAGGAGAGCAGATGGGCCTGTAAATAGTGAGAAGGACACGAGATGGGCCTGTAAATAGTGAGAAGGACACGAGAAGGGTCTGTTAATAGTGAGAAGGATACGAGATGGGTCCGTAAATAGTGAGAAGGACACGAGATGGGTCTGTAAATAGTGAGAAGGATACAAAATGGGTCTCCTGTACTGTATGGGTCTGCATATAGTGAGAAGGACAAGAGATGTGTCTGTAAATAGTGAGAAGGACACGAGATGGGTCTGTAAATAGTGAGAAGGACACGGGTTGAGTCTCCTGCACTGTATGGGTCTGTAAATAGTGAGAAGGCCACGAGATGGGTACGTAAATAGTGAGAAGGACACGAGATGGGCTTGTAAATAGTGAGAAGGATACAAAATGGGTCTCCTGCACTGTATGGGTCTGTAAATAGTCAGTAGGACAAGAGATGTGTCTGCAAATACTGAGAAGGGCACTAGATGGGTCTCCTGCACTGTATGGGTCTGTAAATAGTGAGAAGGAGAGCAGATGGGCCTGTAAATAGTGAGAAGGACACGAGATGGGCCTGTAAATAGTGAGAAGGACACGAGATGGGTCTGTTAATAGTGAGAACGATACGAGATGGGTCCGTAAATAGTGAGAAGGACACGAGATGGGTCTGTAAATAGTGAGAAGGATACAAAATGGGTCTCCTGTACTGTATGGGTCTGCATATAGTGAGAAGGACAAGAGATGGTTCTGTAAATAGTAAGAAGGACAGGAGATGGGTCTGTAAATATTGCGAAGGACACGAGATGGGCCTGTAAATTGTGAGAAGGACACGAGATTGGCCTGTTAATAGTGAGAAGGACACGAGATTGGTCTGTAAATAGTGAGAAGGAAGTGAGATGCACGTCCTGCTCTGTATGGGTTTGTAAATTGTGAGGAGGAGACGAAATGGGTCTGTAAATAGCGAGAAGGACACGAGATGGGTCTCCTGCACTGTATGGGTCTGTAAATAGTGAGAAGGACACGAGATGGGTCTCCTGCACTGTATTGGTCTGTAAATAGTGAGAAGGACATGAGATGGGTCTACTGCACTGTATGCATTTGTAAATGCTGAGAAGGACACGAGATGGGCCTGTAAATAGTGAGAAAGGCAGGATATGGGTCTCCTGCACTGTATGGGTCTGTAAATAGTGAGAAGGACACGAGATGGGCCTGTAAATAGTGAGAAAGGCACGAGATGGTTCTCCTGCACTGTATGGGTCTGTAAATAGTGAGAAGGCCATGCGATGCACTTCCAGCTCTGTATGGGTTTGTAAATATTGAGAAGGACACGAGACGTGTCTGTAGATAGTGAGAAGGCCATGAGATGGGTCTCCTGCACTGTATGGGCCTGTCAATAGTGAGAAGGACACGAGATGGGTCTGTAAATAGTGAGAAGGACACCAGATGGGTCTGCAAATACTAAGAAGGACACCAGATGGGTCTCCTGCTCTGTATGGGTCTGTAAGCTGTGAGAAGAACACGTGATGGGTTTGTAAATAGTGAGAAGGACATGAAATTGGTCTGTAAATAAGGAGAAGGACACCAGATGGGTCTTTAAATAGTGAGAAGGATACGAGATGGGTCTGTAAATAGTGAGAAGGACACGAGATGGATCTTTAAATAGTGAGAAGGATACGAGATGGGTCTGTAAATAGTGAGAAGGACACGAGATGGGTCTCCTGCACTGTATGTGTCTGTAAAGAGTGAGAAGGTCATGAGATGGGTCTCCTGCACTGTATGGGTCTGTAAATACTGAGAAGGACACGAGGTGGGTCTGTAAAATGTGAGAAAGATACGAGATGTGTCTGTAAATAGTGCGAAGGACACGGGTTGAGTCTCCTGCACTGTATGGGTCTGTAAATAGTGAGAAGGCCACGAGATGGGTACGTAAATAGTGAGAAGGACACGAGATGGGCTTGTAAATAGTGAGAAGGATACAAAATGGGTCTCCTGCACAGTATGGGTCTGTAAATAGTCAGAAGGACAAGAGATGTGTCTGCAAATACTGAGAAGGGCACTAGATGGGTCTCCTGCACTGTATGGGTCTGTAAATAGTGAGAAGGAGAGCAGATGGGCCTGTAAATAGTGAGAAGGACACGAGATGGGCCTGTAAATAGTGAGAAGGATACGAGATGGGTCCGTAAATAGTGAGAAGGACACGAGATGGGTCTGTAAATAGTGAGAAGGATACAAAATGGGTCTCCTGTACTGTATGGGTCTGCATATAGTGAGAAGGACAAGAGATGTGTCTGTAAATAGTGAGAAGGACACGAGATGGGTCTGTAAATAGTGAGAAGGACACGGGTTGAGTCTCCTGCACTGTATGGGTCTGTAAATAGTGAGAAGGCCACGAGATGGGTACGTAAATAGTGAGAAGGACACGAGA
Source organism: Mobula birostris (assembly GCF_030028105.1). Lineage (NCBI taxonomy): Eukaryota > Metazoa > Chordata > Chondrichthyes > Myliobatiformes > Myliobatidae > Mobula > Mobula birostris. The sequence goes on along the minus strand of NC_092375.1, from coordinate 106,155,331 downwards.
TGGGCTTGTAAATAGTGAGAAGGATACAAAATGGGTCTCCTGCACTGTATGGGTCTGTAAATAGTCAGAAGGACAAGAGATGTGTCTGCAAATACTGAGAAGGGCACTAGATGGGTCTCCTGCACTGTATGGGTCTGTAAATAGTGAGAAGGAGAGCAGATGGGCCTGTAAATAGTGAGAAGGACACGAGATGGGCCTGTAAATAGTGAGAAGGACACGAGATGGGTCTGTTAATAGTGAGAACGATACGAGATGGGTCCGTAAATAGTGAGAAGGACACGAGATGGGTCTGTAAATAGTGAGAAGGATACAAAATGGGTCTCCTGTACTGTATGGGTCTGCATATAGTGAGAAGGACAAGAGATGGTTCTGTAAATAGTAAGAAGGACAGGAGATGGGTCTGTAAATATTGCGAAGGACACGAGATGGGCCTGTAAATTGTGAGAAGGACACGAGATTGGCCTGTAAATAGTGAGAAGGACACGAGATTGGTCTGTAAATAGTGAGAAGGAAGTGAGATGCACGTCCTGCTCTGTATGGGTTTGTAAATTGTGAGGAGGAGACGAAATGGGTCTGTAAATAGCGAGAAGGACACGAGATGGGTCTCCTGCACTGTATGGGTCTGTAAATAGTGAGAAGGACACGAGATGGGTCTCCTGCACTGTATTGGTCTGTAAATAGTGAGAAGGACATGAGATGGGTCTACTGCACTGTATGCATTTGTAAATGCTGAGAAGGACACGAGATGGGCCTGTAAATAGTGAGAAAGGCAGGATATGGGTCTCCTGCACTGTATGGGTCTGTAAATAGTGAGAAGGACACGAGATGGGCCTGTAAATAGTGAGAAAGGCACGAGATGGTTCTCCTGCACTGTATGGGTCTGTAAATAGTGAGAAGGCCATGCGATGCACTTCCAGCTCTGTATGGGTTTGTAAATATTGAGAAGGACACGAGACGTGTCTGTAGATAGTGAGAAGGCCATGAGATGGGTCTCCTGCACTGTATGGGCCTGTCAATAGTGAGAAGGACACGAGATGGGTCTGTAAATAGTGAGAAGGACACCAGATGGGTCTGCAAATACTAAGAAGGACACCAGATGGGTCTCCTGCTCTGTATGGGTCTGTAAGCTGTGAGAAGAACACGTGATGGGTTTGTAAATAGTGAGAAGGACATGAAATTGGTCTGTAAATAAGGAGAAGGACACCAGATGGGTCTTTAAATAGTGAGAAGGATACGAGATGGGTCTGTAAATAGTGAGAAGGACACGAGATGGATCTTTAAATAGTGAGAAGGATACGAGATGGGTCTGTAAATAGTGAGAAGGACACGAGATGGGTCTCCTGCACTGTATGTGTCTGTAAAGAGTGAGAAGGTCATGAGATGGGTCTCCTGCACTGTATGGGTCTGTAAATACTGAGAAGGACACGAGGTGGGTCTGTAAAATGTGAGAAAGATACGAGATGTGTCTGTAAATAGTGCGAAGGACACGGGTTGAGTCTCCTGCACTGTATGGGTCTGTAAATAGTGAGAAGGCCACGAGATGGGTACGTAAATAGTGAGAAGGACACGAGATGGGCTTGTAAATAGTGAGAAGGATACAAAATGGGTCTCCTGCACAGTATGGGTCTGTAAATAGTCAGAAGGACAAGAGATGAGTCTGCAAATACTGAGAAGGGCACTAGATGGGTCTCCTGCACTGTATGGGTCTGTAAATAGTGAGAAGGAGAGCAGATGGGCCTGTAAATAGTGAGAAGGACACGAGATGGGCCTGTAAATAGTGAGAAGGACACGAGAAGGGTCTGTTAATAGTGAGAAGGATACGAGATGGGTCCGTAAATAGTGAGAAGGACACGAGATGGGTCTGTAAATAGTGAGAAGGATACAAAATGGGTCTCCTGTACTGTATGGGTCTGCATATAGTGAGAAGGACAAGAGATGTGTCTGTAAATAGTGAGAAGGACACGAGATGGGTCTGTAAATAGTGAGAAGGTTACGAGATGGGACTGTAACTAGTGAGAAGGACACGAGATGGGTCTCCTGCACAGTATGCATTTGTAAATAGTGAGAAGGACACGAGATTGGTCTGTAAATAGTGAGAAGGAAGTGAGATGCACGTCCTGCTCTGTATGGGTTTGTAAATTGTGAGGAGGAGACGAAATGGGTCTGTAAATAGCGAGAAGGACACGAGATGGGTCTCCTGCACTGTATGGGTCTGTAAATAGTGAGAAGGACACGAGATGGGTCTCCTGCACTGTATTGGTCTGTAAATAGTGAGAAGGACATGAGATGGGTCTACTGCACTGTATGCATTTGTAAATGCTGAGAAGGACACGAGATGGGCCTGTAAATAGTGAGAAAGGCAGGATATGGGTCTCCTGCACTGTATGGGTCTGTAAATAGTGAGAAGGACACGAGATGGGCCTGTAAATAGTGAGAAAGGCACGAGATGGTTCTCCTGCACTGTATGGGTCTGTAAATAGTGAGAAGGCCATGCGATGCACTTCCAGCTCTGTATGGGTTTGTAAATATTGAGAAGGACACGAGACGTGTCTGTAGACAGTGAGAAGGCCATGAGATGGGTCTCCTGCACTGTATGGGCCTGTCAATAGTGAGAAGGACACGAGATGGGTCTGTAAATAGTGAGAAGGACACCAGATGGGTCTGCAAATACTAAGAAGGACACCAGATGGGTCTCCTGCTCTGTATGGGTCTGTAAGCTGTGAGAAGAACACGTGATGGGTTTGTAAATAGTGAGAAGGACATGAAATTGGTCTGTAAATAAGGAGAAGGACACCAGATGGGTCTTTAAATAGTGAGAAGGATACGAGATGGGTCTGTAAATAGTGAGAAGGACACGAGATGGATCTTTAAATAGTGAGAAGGATACGAGATGGGTCTGTAAATAGTGAGAAGGACACGAGATGGGTCTCCTGCACTGTATGTGTCTGTAAAGAGTGAGAAGGTCATGAGATGGGTCTCCTGCACTGTATGGGTCTGTAAATACTGAGAAGGACACAAGATGGGTCTCCTGCACTGTATTGGTCTGTAAATAGTGAGAAGGCCACGAGATGGGTCTCCTGCACTGTATGGGTCTGTAAATAGTGAGAAGGCCAGGAGATGGTTCTGTAAATAGTAAGAAGGACAGGAGATTGTTCTGTAAATACTGTGAAGGACACGAGATGGGCCTGTAAATAGTGAGAAGGACACGAGATTGGCCTGTAAATAGTGAGAAGGACACGAGATTGGTCTGTAAATAGTGAGAAGGAAGTGAGATGCACGTCCTGCTCTGTATGGGTCTTTAAATAATGAGAAGGCCACGAGATGCACTTCCAGCTCTGCATGTGTTTGTAAATATTAAGAAGGACACGAGATGTGTCAGGAAATAGTGAGAAGAACACCAGATGTGTCTGCAAATACTGAGAAGGACAAAATATGTGTCTCCTGCTCTGTGTGTGTCTGTAAATAGTGAGACGGACAAGTGTTGGGTTTGTAAATAGTGAGAAGGACACAATATTGGTCTGTAAATACTGAGAAGGAGACAATATGGGCCTGTAAATAGTGAGAAGGACACGAGATGGGCCTGTAAATAGTGAGAAGGACACGAGATGGGCCTGTTAATAGTGAGAAGGATACAAAATGGGTCTCCTGCACTGTATGGGTCTGGAAATAGTCAGAAGGACAAGAGATGTGTCTGCAAATACTGAGAAGGACACCAGATGTGTCTCCTGCTCTGTATGAGTCTGTGAATAGTGAGAAGGACACGAGATGGGTTTGTGAATAGTGAGAAGGACTCGAGATTGGTCTGTAAATTGTGAGAAGGAGACGAGATGGGCTTGTAAATAGTGAGAAGGACATGAGATGGGTCTGTAAATAGTGAGAAGGTTACGAGATGGGACTGTAAATAGTGAGAAGGACACGAGATGGGTCTGCTGCACAGTATGCATTTGTAAATAGTGAGAAGGACACGAGATGGGCCTGTAAATAGTGAGAAAGGCAGGATATGGGTCTCCTGCACTGTATGGGTCTGTAAATAGTGAGAAGGACACGAGATGGGCCTGTAAATAGTGAGAAGGACATGAGATGGGCCTGTAAATAGTGAGAAGGACAGGAGATGTGTCATTAATAGTGAGAAGGATACCAGATGGGTCTGTAAATAGTGCGAAGGACACGAGATGGGACTCCTGCACTGTATGGGTCTGTAAATAGTGAGAAGCCCACGAGATGGGTCTCCTGCACTGTATGGGTCTGTAAATAGTGAGAAGGCCACAAGATTGCTCTGTAAATAGTGAGAGGGACACGAGATGCGCCTGTCAATATTGGGAAAGATACAAAATGAGTCTCCTGCACTGTATGGGTCTCCAAATAGTGAGAAGGACACGAGGTGGGTCTGTAAAATGTGAGAAAGATACGAGATGTGTCTGTAAATAGTGCGAAGGACACGGGTTGAGTCTCCTGCACTGTATGGGTCTGTAAATAGTGAGAAGGCCACGAGATGGGTACGTAAATAGTGAGAAGGACACGAGATGGGCTTGTAAATAGTGAGAAGGATACAAAATGGGTCTCCTGTACTGTATGGGTCTGCATATAGTCAGAAGGACAAGAGATGTGTCTGCAAATACTGAGAAGGGCACTAGATGGGTCTCCTGCACTGTATGGGTCTGTAAATAGTGAGAAGGAGAGCAGATGGGCCTGTAAATAGTGAGAAGGACACGAGATGGGCCTGTAAATACTGAGAAGGACACGAGATGGGTCTGTTAATAGTGAGAACGATACGAGATGGGTCCGTAAATAGTGAGAAGGACACGAGATGGGTCTGTAAATAGTGAGAAGGATACAAAATGGGTCTCCTGTACTGTATGGGTCTGCATATAGTGAGAAGGACAAGAGATGGTTCTGTAAATAGTAAGAAGGACAGGAGATGGGTCTGTAAATATTGCGAAGGACACGAGATGGGCCTGTAAATTGTGAGAAGGACACGAGATTGGCCTGTAAATAGTGAGAAGGACACGAGATTGGTCTGTAAATAGTGAGAAGGAAGTGAGATGCACGTCCTGCTCTGTATGGGTTTGTAAATTGTGAGGAGGAGACGAAATGGGTCTGTAAATAGCGAGAAGGACACGAGATGGGTCTCCTGCACTGTATGGGTCTGTAAATAGTGAGAAGGACACGAGATGGGTCTCCTGCACTGTATTGGTCTGTAAATAGTGAGAAGGACATGAGATGGGTCTACTGCACTGTATGCATTTGTAAATGCTGAGAAGGACACGAGATGGGCCTGTAAATAGTGAGAAAGGCAGGATATGGGTCTCCTGCACTGTATGGGTCTGTAAATAGTGAGAAGGACACGAGATGGGCCTGTAAATAGTGAGAAAGGCACGAGATGGTTCTCCTGCACTGTATGGGTCTGTAAATAGTGAGAAGGCCATGCGATGCACTTCCAGCTCTGTATGGGTTTGTAAATATTGAGAAGGACACGAGACGTGTCTGTAGATAGTGAGAAGGCCATGAGATGGGTCTCCTGCACTGTATGGGCCTGTCAATAGTGAGAAGGACACGAGATGGGTCTGTAAATAGTGAGAAGGACACCAGATGGGTCTGCAAATACTAAGAAGGACACCAGATGGGTCTCCTGCTCTGTATGGGTCTGTAAGCTGTGAGAAGAACACGTGATGGGTTTGTAAATAGTGAGAAGGACATGAAATTGGTCTGTAAATAAGGAGAAGGACACCAGATGGGTCTTTAAATAGTGAGAAGGATACGAGATGGGTCTGTAAATAGTGAGAAGGACACGAGATGGATCTTTAAATAGTGAGAAGGATACGAGATGGGTCTGTAAATAGTGAGAAGGACACGAGATGGGTCTCCTGCACTGTATGTGTCTGTAAAGAGTGAGAAGGTCATGAGATGGGTCTCCTGCACTGTATGGGTCTGTAAATACTGAGAAGGACACGAGGTGGGTCTGTAAAATGTGAGAAAGATACGAGATGTGTCTGTAAATAGTGCGAAGGACACGGGTTGAGTCTCCTGCACTGTATGGGTCTGTAAATAGTGAGAAGGCCACGAGATGGGTACGTAAATAGTGAGAAGGACACGAGATGGGCTTGTAAATAGTGAGAAGGATACAAAATGGGTCTCCTGCACAGTATGGGTCTGTAAATAGTCAGAAGGACAAGAGATGTGTCTGCAAATACTGAGAAGGGCACTAGATGGGTCTCCTGCACTGTATGGGTCTGTAAATAGTGAGAAGGAGAGCAGATGGGCCTGTAAATAGTGAGAAGGACACGAGATGGGCCTGTAAATAGTGAGAAGGACACGAGAAGGGTCTGTTAATAGTGAGAAGGATACGAGATGGGTCCGTAAATAGTGAGAAGGACACGAGATGGGTCTGTAAATAGTGAGAAGGATACAAAATGGGTCTCCTGTACTGTATGGGTCTGCATATAGTGAGAAGGACAAGAGATGTGTCTGTAAATAGTGAGAAGGACACGAGATGGGTCTGTAAATAGTGAGAAGGACACGGGTTGAGTCTCCTGCACTGTATGGGTCTGTAAATAGTGAGAAGGCCACGAGATGGGTACGTAAATAGTGAGAAGGACACGAGATGGGCTTGTAAATAGTGAGAAGGATACAAAATGGGTCTCCTGCACTGTATGGGTCTGTAAATAGTCAGTAGGACAAGAGATGTGTCTGCAAATACTGAGAAGGGCACTAGATGGGTCTCCTGCACTGTATGGGTCTGTAAATAGTGAGAAGGAGAGCAGATGGGCCTGTAAATAGTGAGAAGGACACGAGATGGGCCTGTAAATAGTGAGAAGGACACGAGATGGGTCTGTTAATAGTGAGAACGATACGAGATGGGTCCGTAAATAGTGAGAAGGACACGAGATGGGTCTGTAAATAGTGAGAAGGATACAAAATGGGTCTCCTGTACTGTATGGGTCTGCATATAGTGAGAAGGACAAGAGATGGTTCTGTAAATAGTAAGAAGGACAGGAGATGGGTCTGTAAATATTGCGAAGGACACGAGATGGGCCTGTAAATTGTGAGAAGGACACGAGATTGGCCTGTTAATAGTGAGAAGGACACGAGATTGGTCTGTAAATAGTGAGAAGGAAGTGAGATGCACGTCCTGCTCTGTATGGGTTTGTAAATTGTGAGGAGGAGACGAAATGGGTCTGTAAATAGCGAGAAGGACACGAGATGGGTCTCCTGCACTGTATGGGTCTGTAAATAGTGAGAAGGACACGAGATGGGTCTCCTGCACTGTATTGGTCTGTAAATAGTGAGAAGGACATGAGATGGGTCTACTGCACTGTATGCATTTGTAAATGCTGAGAAGGACACGAGATGGGCCTGTAAATAGTGAGAAAGGCAGGATATGGGTCTCCTGCACTGTATGGGTCTGTAAATAGTGAGAAGGACACGAGATGGGCCTGTAAATAGTGAGAAAGGCACGAGATGGTTCTCCTGCACTGTATGGGTCTGTAAATAGTGAGAAGGCCATGCGATGCACTTCCAGCTCTGTATGGGTTTGTAAATATTGAGAAGGACACGAGACGTGTCTGTAGATAGTGAGAAGGCCATGAGATGGGTCTCCTGCACTGTATGGGCCTGTCAATAGTGAGAAGGACACGAGATGGGTCTGTAAATAGTGAGAAGGACACCAGATGGGTCTGCAAATACTAAGAAGGACACCAGATGGGTCTCCTGCTCTGTATGGGTCTGTAAGCTGTGAGAAGAACACGTGATGGGTTTGTAAATAGTGAGAAGGACATGAAATTGGTCTGTAAATAAGGAGAAGGACACCAGATGGGTCTTTAAATAGTGAGAAGGATACGAGATGGGTCTGTAAATAGTGAGAAGGACACGAGATGGATCTTTAAATAGTGAGAAGGATACGAGATGGGTCTGTAAATAGTGAGAAGGACACGAGATGGGTCTCCTGCACTGTATGTGTCTGTAAAGAGTGAGAAGGTCATGAGATGGGTCTCCTGCACTGTATGGGTCTGTAAATACTGAGAAGGACACGAGGTGGGTCTGTAAAATGTGAGAAAGATACGAGATGTGTCTGTAAATAGTGCGAAGGACACGGGTTGAGTCTCCTGCACTGTATGGGTCTGTAAATAGTGAGAAGGCCACGAGATGGGTACGTAAATAGTGAGAAGGACACGAGATGGGCTTGTAAATAGTGAGAAGGATACAAAATGGGTCTCCTGCACAGTATGGGTCTGTAAATAGTCAGAAGGACAAGAGATGTGTCTGCAAATACTGAGAAGGGCACTAGATGGGTCTCCTGCACTGTATGGGTCTGTAAATAGTGAGAAGGAGAGCAGATGGGCCTGTAAATAGTGAGAAGGACACGAGATGGGCCTGTAAATAGTGAGAAGGATACGAGATGGGTCCGTAAATAGTGAGAAGGACACGAGATGGGTCTGTAAATAGTGAGAAGGATACAAAATGGGTCTCCTGTACTGTATGGGTCTGCATATAGTGAGAAGGACAAGAGATGTGTCTGTAAATAGTGAGAAGGACACGAGATGGGTCTGTAAATAGTGAGAAGGACACGGGTTGAGTCTCCTGCACTGTATGGGTCTGTAAATAGTGAGAAGGCCACGAGATGGGTACGTAAATAGTGAGAAGGACACGAGATGGGCTTGTAAATAGTGAGAAGGATACAAAATGGGTCTCCTGCACTGTATGGGTCTGTAAATAGTCAGAAGGACAAGAGATGTGTCTGCAAATACTGAGAAGGGCACTAGATGGGTCTCCTGCACTGTATGGGTCTGTAAATAGTGAGAAGGAGAGCAGATGGGCCTGTAAATAGTGAGAAGGACACGAGATGGGCCTGTAAATAGTGAGAAGGACACGAGATGGGTCTGTTAATAGTGAGAACGATACGAGATGGGTCCGTAAATAGTGAGAAGGACACGAGATGGGTCTGTAAATAGTGAGAAGGATACAAAATGGGTCTCCTGTACTGTATGGGTCTGCATATAGTGAGAAGGACAAGAGATGGTTCTGTAAATAGTAAGAAGGACAGGAGATGGGTCTGTAAATATTGCGAAGGACACGAGATGGGCCTGTAAATTGTGAGAAGGACACGAGATTGGCCTGTAAATAGTGAGAAGGACACGAGATTGGTCTGTAAATAGTGAGAAGGAAGTGAGATGCACGTCCTGCTCTGTATGGGTTTGTAAATTGTGAGGAGGAGACGAAATGGGTCTGTAAATAGCGAGAAGGACACGAGATGGGTCTCCTGCACTGTATGGGTCTGTAAATAGTGAGAAGGACACGAGATGGGTCTCCTGCACTGTATTGGTCTGTAAATAGTGAGAAGGACATGAGATGGGTCTACTGCACTGTATGCATTTGTAAATGCTGAGAAGGACACGAGATGGGCCTGTAAATAGTGAGAAAGGCAGGATATGGGTCTCCTGCACTGTATGGGTCTGTAAATAGTGAGAAGGACACGAGATGGGCCTGTAAATAGTGAGAAAGGCACGAGATGGTTCTCCTGCACTGTATGGGTCTGTAAATAGTGAGAAGGCCATGCGATGCACTTCCAGCTCTGTATGGGTTTGTAAATATTGAGAAGGACACGAGACGTGTCTGTAGATAGTGAGAAGGCCATGAGATGGGTCTCCTGCACTGTATGGGCCTGTCAATAGTGAGAAGGACACGAGATGGGTCTGTAAATAGTGAGAAGGACACCAGATGGGTCTGCAAATACTAAGAAGGACACCAGATGGGTCTCCTGCTCTGTATGGGTCTGTAAGCTGTGAGAAGAACACGTGATGGGTTTGTAAATAGTGAGAAGGACATGAAATTGGTCTGTAAATAAGGAGAAGGACACCAGATGGGTCTTTAAATAGTGAGAAGGATACGAGATGGGTCTGTAAATAGTGAGAAGGACACGAGATGGATCTTTAAATAGTGAGAAGGATACGAGATGGGTCTGTAAATAGTGAGAAGGACACGAGATGGGTCTCCTGCACTGTATGTGTCTGTAAAGAGTGAGAAGGTCATGAGATGGGTCTCCTGCACTGTATGGGTCTGTAAATACTGAGAAGGACACGAGGTGGGTCTGTAAAATGTGAGAAAGATACGAGATGTGTCTGTAAATAGTGCGAAGGACACGGGTTGAGTCTCCTGCACTGTATGGGTCTGTAAATAGTGAGAAGGCCACGAGATGGGTACGTAAATAGTGAGAAGGACACGAGATGGGCTTGTAAATAGTGAGAAGGATACAAAATGGGTCTCCTGCACAGTATGGGTCTGTAAATAGTCAGAAGGACAAGAGATGTGTCTGCAAATACTGAGAAGGGCACTAGATGGGTCTCCTGCACTGTATGGGTCTGTAAATAGTGAGAAGGAGAGCAGATGGGCCTGTAAATAGTGAGAAGGACACGAGATGGGCCTGTAAATAGTGAGAAGGACACGAGAAGGGTCTGTTAATAGTGAGAAGGATACGAGATGGGTCCGTAAATAGTGAGAAGGACACGAGATGGGTCTGTAAATAGTGAGAAGGATACAAAATGGGTCTCCTGTACTGTATGGGTCTGCATATAGTGAGAAGGACAAGAGATGTGTCTGTAAATAGTGAGAAGGACACGAGATGGGTCTGTAAATAGTGAGAAGGACACGGGTTGAGTCTCCTGCACTGTATGGGTCTGTAAATAGTGAGAAGGCCACGAGATGGGTACGTAAATAGTGAGAAGGACACGAGATGGGCTTGTAAATAGTGAGAAGGATACAAAATGGGTCTCCTGCACTGTATGGGTCTGTAAATAGTCAGTAGGACAAGAGATGTGTCTGCAAATACTGAGAAGGGCACTAGATGGGTCTCCTGCACTGTATGGGTCTGTAAATAGTGAGAAGGAGAGCAGATGGGCCTGTAAATAGTGAGAAGGACACGAGATGGGCCTGTAAATAGTGAGAAGGACACGAGATGGGTCTGTTAATAGTGAGAACGATACGAGATGGGTCCGTAAATAGTGAGAAGGACACGAGATGGGTCTGTAAATAGTGAGAAGGATACAAAATGGGTCTCCTGTACTGTATGGGTCTGCATATAGTGAGAAGGACAAGAGATGGTTCTGTAAATAGTAAGAAGGACAGGAGATGGGTCTGTAAATATTGCGAAGGACACGAGATGGGCCTGTAAATTGTGAGAAGGACACGAGATTGGCCTGTTAATAGTGAGAAGGACACGAGATTGGTCTGTAAATAGTGAGAAGGAAGTGAGATGCACGTCCTGCTCTGTATGGGTTTGTAAATTGTGAGGAGGAGACGAAATGGGTCTGTAAATAGCGAGAAGGACACGAGATGGGTCTCCTGCACTGTATGGGTCTGTAAATAGTGAGAAGGACACGAGATGGGTCTCCTGCACTGTATTGGTCTGTAAATAGTGAGAAGGACATGAGATGGGTCTACTGCACTGTATGCATTTGTAAATGCTGAGAAGGACACGAGATGGGCCTGTAAATAGTGAGAAAGGCAGGATATGGGTCTCCTGCACTGTATGGGTCTGTAAATAGTGAGAAGGACACGAGATGGGCCTGTAAATAGTGAGAAAGGCACGAGATGGTTCTCCTGCACTGTATGGGTCTGTAAATAGTGAGAAGGCCATGCGATGCACTTCCAGCTCTGTATGGGTTTGTAAATATTGAGAAGGACACGAGACGTGTCTGTAGATAGTGAGAAGGCCATGAGATGGGTCTCCTGCACTGTATGGGCCTGTCAATAGTGAGAAGGACACGAGATGGGTCTGTAAATAGTGAGAAGGACACCAGATGGGTCTGCAAATACTAAGAAGGACACCAGATGGGTCTCCTGCTCTGTATGGGTCTGTAAGCTGTGAGAAGAACACGTGATGGGTTTGTAAATAGTGAGAAGGACATGAAATTGGTCTGTAAATAAGGAGAAGGACACCAGATGGGTCTTTAAATAGTGAGAAGGATACGAGATGGGTCTGTAAATAGTGAGAAGGACACGAGATGGATCTTTAAATAGTGAGAAGGATACGAGATGGGTCTGTAAATAGTGAGAAGGACACGAGATGGGTCTCCTGCACTGTATGTGTCTGTAAAGAGTGAGAAGGTCATGAGATGGGTCTCCTGCACTGTATGGGTCTGTAAATACTGAGAAGGACACGAGGTGGGTCTGTAAAATGTGAGAAAGATACGAGATGTGTCTGTAAATAGTGCGAAGGACACGGGTTGAGTCTCCTGCACTGTATGGGTCTGTAAATAGTGAGAAGGCCACGAGATGGGTACGTAAATAGTGAGAAGGACACGAGATGGGCTTGTAAATAGTGAGAAGGATACAAAATGGGTCTCCTGCACAGTATGGGTCTGTAAATAGTCAGAAGGACAAGAGATGTGTCTGCAAATACTGAGAAGGGCACTAGATGGGTCTCCTGCACTGTATGGGTCTGTAAATAGTGAGAAGGAGAGCAGATGGGCCTGTAAATAGTGAGAAGGACACGAGATGGGCCTGTAAATAGTGAGAAGGATACGAGATGGGTCCGTAAATAGTGAGAAGGACACGAGATGGGTCTGTAAATAGTGAGAAGGATACAAAATGGGTCTCCTGTACTGTATGGGTCTGCATATAGTGAGAAGGACAAGAGATGTGTCTGTAAATAGTGAGAAGGACACGAGATGGGTCTGTAAATAGTGAGAAGGACACGGGTTGAGTCTCCTGCACTGTATGGGTCTGTAAATAGTGAGAAGGCCACGAGATGGGTACGTAAATAGTGAGAAGGACACGAGATGGGCTTGTAAATAGTGAGAAGGATACAAAATGGGTCTCCTGCACTGTATGGGTCTGTAAATAGTCAGAAGGACAAGAGATGTGTCTGCAAATACTGAGAAGGGCACTAGATGGGTCTCCTGCACTGTATGGGTCTGTAAATAGTGAGAAGGAGAGCAGATGGGCCTGTAAATAGTGAGAAGGACACGAGATGGGCCTGTAAATAGTGAGAAGGACACGAGATGGGTCTGTTAATAGTGAGAACGATACGAGATGGGTCCGTAAATAGTGAGAAGGACACGAGATGGGTCTGTAAATAGTGAGAAGGATACAAAATGGGTCTCCTGTACTGTATGGGTCTGCATATAGTGAGAAGGACAAGAGATGGTTCTGTAAATAGTAAGAAGGACAGGAGATGGGTCTGTAAATATTGCGAAGGACACGAGATGGGCCTGTAAATTGTGAGAAGGACACGAGATTGGCCTGTAAATAGTGAGAAGGACACGAGATTGGTCTGTAAATAGTGAGAAGGAAGTGAGATGCACGTCCTGCTCTGTATGGGTTTGTAAATTGTGAGGAGGAGACGAAATGGGTCTGTAAATAGCGAGAAGGACACGAGATGGGTCTCCTGCACTGTATGGGTCTGTAAATAGTGAGAAGGACACGAGATGGGTCTCCTGCACTGTATTGGTCTGTAAATAGTGAGAAGGACATGAGATGGGTCTACTGCACTGTATGCATTTGTAAATGCTGAGAAGGACACGAGATGGGCCTGTAAATAGTGAGAAAGGCAGGATATGGGTCTCCTGCACTGTATGGGTCTGTAAATAGTGAGAAGGACACGAGATGGGCCTGTAAATAGTGAGAAAGGCACGAGATGGTTCTCCTGCACTGTATGGGTCTGTAAATAGTGAGAAGGCCATGCGATGCACTTCCAGCTCTGTATGGGTTTGTAAATATTGAGAAGGACACGAGACGTGTCTGTAGATAGTGAGAAGGCCATGAGATGGGTCTCCTGCACTGTATGGGCCTGTCAATAGTGAGAAGGACACGAGATGGGTCTGTAAATAGTGAGAAGGACACCAGATGGGTCTGCAAATACTAAGAAGGACACCAGATGGGTCTCCTGCTCTGTATGGGTCTGTAAGCTGTGAGAAGAACACGTGATGGGTTTGTAAATAGTGAGAAGGACATGAAATTGGTCTGTAAATAAGGAGAAGGACACCAGATGGGTCTTTAAATAGTGAGAAGGATACGAGATGGGTCTGTAAATAGTGAGAAGGACACGAGATGGATCTTTAAATAGTGAGAAGGATACGAGATGGGTCTGTAAATAGTGAGAAGGACACGAGATGGGTCTCCTGCACTGTATGTGTCTGTAAAGAGTGAGAAGGTCATGAGATGGGTCTCCTGCACTGTATGGGTCTGTAAATACTGAGAAGGACACGAGGTGGGTCTGTAAAATGTGAGAAAGATACGAGATGTGTCTGTAAATAGTGCGAAGGACACGGGTTGAGTCTCCTGCACTGTATGGGTCTGTAAATAGTGAGAAGGCCACGAGATGGGTACGTAAATAGTGAGAAGGACACGAGATGGGCTTGTAAATAGTGAGAAGGATACAAAATGGGTCTCCTGCACAGTATGGGTCTGTAAATAGTCAGAAGGACAAGAGATGAGTCTGCAAATACTGAGAAGGGCACTAGATGGGTCTCCTGCACTGTATGGGTCTGTAAATAGTGAGAAGGAGAGCAGATGGGCCTGTAAATAGTGAGAAGGACACGAGATGGGCCTGTAAATAGTGAGAAGGACACGAGAAGGGTCTGTTAATAGTGAGAAGGATACGAGATGGGTCCGTAAATAGTGAGAAGGACACGAGATGGGTCTGTAAATAGTGAGAAGGATACAAAATGGGTCTCCTGTACTGTATGGGTCTGCATATAGTGAGAAGGACAAGAGATGTGTCTGTAAATAGTGAGAAGGACACGAGATGGGTCTGTAAATAGTGAGAAGGTTACGAGATGGGACTGTAACTAGTGAGAAGGACACGAGATGGGTCTCCTGCACAGTATGCATTTGTAAATAGTGAGAAGGACACGAGATGGGCCTGTAAATAGTGAGAAAGGCAGGATATGGGTCTCCTGCACTGTATGGGTCTGTAAATAGTGAGAAGGACACGAGATGGGCCTGTAAATAGTGAGAAAGACACGAGATGGGTCTCCTGCACTGTATGGGTCTGTAAATAGTGAGAAGGCCACGCGATGCACTTCCAGCTCTGTATGGGTTTGTAAATATTGAGAAGGTCACGGAATGTGTCTGTAAATAGTGAGAATGACACGAGATGGGTTTGCAAATACTGAGAAGGCCACCAGATGGGTCTCCTGCTCTGTATGGGTCTGTAAATAGTGAGAAGGACACATGATGGGTTTGTAAATAGTGAGTAGGAGACGAGATGGGCCTGTAAATAGTGAGAAGGACAAGAGATGGGTCTGTAAATAGTGAGAAGGATACGAGATGGGTCAGTAAATAATGAGAAGGACATGAGATGTGTATCCTGCACTGCATGGGTCTGTAAATAGTGAGAAGTTCACGAGATGGGTTTCCTGCACTGTATGGGTCTGTAAATAGTGAGAAGGACACAAGGTGAGTTTCCTGCACTGTGTGGGTCTGTAAATATTGAGAATGCCACGAGATGGGTCTGTAAATAGTAAGAAGGAGAGGAGATGGGTCTGTAAATAGTGAGAAGGATACAAAATGGGTCTCCTGTACTGTATGGGTCTTCATATAGTGAGAAGGACAAGAGATGTGTCTGTAAATAGTGAGAAGGATACCAGATGGGTCTCCTGCTCTGTATGGGTCTGTAAGTAGTGAGAAGGGCACGTGATGGGTTTGTAAATAGTGAGAAGGACACGAGATTGGTCTGTAAATAGTGAGAAGGAGACGAGATGTGCATGTAAATAGTGAGAAGGACACGATATGGGTCTGTAAATAGTGAGAAGGATATGAGATGGGTCTGTAAATAGTGAGAAGGACACGAGTTGGGTCTCCTGCACTGTAATGGTCTGTAAATAGTGAGAAGGTCATGAGATGGGTCTGCTGCACTGTATGGGTCTGTAAATAGTGACAAGGCCACGAGATGGGTCTCCTGCACTGTATGGGTCTGTAAATAGTGAGAAGGCCAGGAGATGGGTCTGGAAATAGTAACAAGGACAGGAGATGGGTCTGTAAATAGTGAGAAGGACACAAGATTGGTCTGTAAAGAGTGAGAAGGAAGTGAGATGCACGTCCTGCTCTATATGGGTTTGTAAATTGTGACGAGGAGACGAAATGGGTCCGTAAATAGCGAGAAGGAAACGAGATGGGTCTCCTGCACTGTATGGGTCTGTAAATACTGAGAAGGCCACGAGCTGAACTTCCAGCTCTGCATGGGTTTGTAAATATTAAGAACGACACGAGATGTGTCAGTAAATAGTGAGAAGGACACCAGATGTGTCTGCAAATACTGAGAAGGACACAGGATGTGTCTCCTGCTCTGTATGGGTCTTTAAATATTGAGAAGGACACGTGATGGGTTTGTAAATAGTGAGAAGGACACGAGATGGGCCTGTAAATAGTGAGAAGGACACGAGATGGGTCTGTAAATAGTGAGAAGGTTACGAGATGGGACTGTAAATAGTGAGAAGGACACGAGATGGGTCTCCTGCACTGTATGGGTCTGTAAATAGTGAGAAGGACATGAGATGGGTCTACTGCACTGTATGGGTCTATAAATAGTGGGAAGGCCAGGAGATGGGTCTCCTGCACTGTATGGGTCTGTAAATAATGAGAAGGCCACGAGATGCACTTCCAGCTCTGCATGTGTTTGTAAATATTAAGAAGGACACGAGATGTGTCAGGAAATAGTGAGAAGAACACCAGATGTGTCTGCAAATACTGAGAAGGGCAAAATATGTGCCTCCTGCTCTGTATGTGTCTGTAAATAGTGAGACGGACAAGTGTTGGGTTTGTAAATAGTGAGAAGGACACAATATTGGTCTGTAAATACTGAGAAGGAGACAATATGGGCCTGTAAATAGTGAGAAGGACACAAGATGGGCCTGTAAATAGTGAGAAGGACATGAGATGGGTCTGTAAATAGTGAGAAGGACACGAGATGGGTCTCCTGCACTGTATGTGTCTGTAAAGAGTGAGAAGGTAATGAGATGGGTCTCCTGCACTGTATGGGTCTGTAAATACTGAGAAGGACACGAGGTGGGTCTGTAAAATGTGAGAAAGATACGAGATGTGTCTGTAAATAGTGCGAAGGACACGGGTTGAGTCTCCTGCACTGTATGGGTCTGTAAATAGTGAGAAGGCCACGAGATGGGTACGTAAATAGTGAGAAGGACACGAGATGGGCTTGTAAATAGTGAGAAGGATACAAAATGGGTCTCCTGCACAGTATGGGTCTGTAAATAGTCAGAAGGACAAGAGATGTGTCTGCAAATACTGAGAAGGGCACTAGATGGGTCTCCTGCACTGTATGGGTCTGTAAATAGTGAGAAGGAGAGCAGATGGGCCTGTAAATAGTGAGAAGGACACGAGATGGGCCTGTAAATAGTGAGAAGGATACGAGATGGGTCCGTAAATAGTGAGAAGGACACGAGATGGGTCTGTAAATAGTGAGAAGGATACAAAATGGGTCTCCTGTACTGTATGGGTCTGCATATAGTGAGAAGGACAAGAGATGTGTCTGTAAATAGTGAGAAGGACACGAGATGGGTCTGTAAATAGTGAGAAGGACACGGGTTGAGTCTCCTGCACTGTATGGGTCTGTAAATAGTGAGAAGGCCACGAGATGGGTACGTAAATAGTGAGAAGGACACGAGATGGGCTTGTAAATAGTGAGAAGGATACAAAATGGGTCTCCTGCACTGTATGGGTCTGTAAATAGTCAGAAGGACAAGAGATGTGTCTGCAAATACTGAGAAGGGCACTAGATGGGTCTCCTGCACTGTATGGGTCTGTAAATAGTGAGAAGGAGAGCAGATGGGCCTGTAAATAGTGAGAAGGACACGAGATGGGCCTGTAAATAGTGAGAAGGACACGAGATGGGTCTGTTAATAGTGAGAACGATACGAGATGGGTCCGTAAATAGTGAGAAGGACACGAGATGGGTCTGTAAATAGTGAGAAGGATACAAAATGGGTCTCCTGTACTGTATGGGTCTGCATATAGTGAGAAGGACAAGAGATGGTTCTGTAAATAGTAAGAAGGACAGGAGATGGGTCTGTAAATATTGCGAAGGACACGAGATGGGCCTGTAAATTGTGAGAAGGACACGAGATTGGCCTGTAAATAGTGAGAAGGACACGAGATTGGTCTGTAAATAGTGAGAAGGAAGTGAGATGCACGTCCTGCTCTGTATGGGTTTGTAAATTGTGAGGAGGAGACGAAATGGGTCTGTAAATAGCGAGAAGGACACGAGATGGGTCTCCTGCACTGTATGGGTCTGTAAATAGTGAGAAGGACACGAGATGGGTCTCCTGCACTGTATTGGTCTGTAAATAGTGAGAAGGACATGAGATGGGTCTACTGCACTGTATGCATTTGTAAATGCTGAGAAGGACACGAGATGGGCCTGTAAATAGTGAGAAAGGCAGGATATGGGTCTCCTGCACTGTATGGGTCTGTAAATAGTGAGAAGGACACGAGATGGGCCTGTAAATAGTGAGAAAGGCACGAGATGGTTCTCCTGCACTGTATGGGTCTGTAAATAGTGAGAAGGCCATGCGATGCACTTCCAGCTCTGTATGGGTTTGTAAATATTGAGAAGGACACGAGACGTGTCTGTAGATAGTGAGAAGGCCATGAGATGGGTCTCCTGCACTGTATGGGCCTGTCAATAGTGAGAAGGACACGAGATGGGTCTGTAAATAGTGAGAAGGACACCAGATGGGTCTGCAAATACTAAGAAGGACACCAGATGGGTCTCCTGCTCTGTATGGGTCTGTAAGCTGTGAGAAGAACACGTGATGGGTTTGTAAATAGTGAGAAGGACATGAAATTGGTCTGTAAATAAGGAGAAGGACACCAGATGGGTCTTTAAATAGTGAGAAGGATACGAGATGGGTCTGTAAATAGTGAGAAGGACACGAGATGGATCTTTAAATAGTGAGAAGGATACGAGATGGGTCTGTAAATAGTGAGAAGGACACGAGATGGGTCTCCTGCACTGTATGTGTCTGTAAAGAGTGAGAAGGTCATGAGATGGGTCTCCTGCACTGTATGGGTCTGTAAATACTGAGAAGGACACGAGGTGGGTCTGTAAAATGTGAGAAAGATACGAGATGTGTCTGTAAATAGTGCGAAGGACACGGGTTGAGTCTCCTGCACTGTATGGGTCTGTAAATAGTGAGAAGGCCACGAGATGGGTACGTAAATAGTGAGAAGGACACGAGATGGGCTTGTAAATAGTGAGAAGGATACAAAATGGGTCTCCTGCACAGTATGGGTCTGTAAATAGTCAGAAGGACAAGAGATGAGTCTGCAAATACTGAGAAGGGCACTAGATGGGTCTCCTGCACTGTATGGGTCTGTAAATAGTGAGAAGGAGAGCAGATGGGCCTGTAAATAGTGAGAAGGACACGAGATGGGCCTGTAAATAGTGAGAAGGACACGAGAAGGGTCTGTTAATAGTGAGAAGGATACGAGATGGGTCCGTAAATAGTGAGAAGGACACGAGATGGGTCTGTAAATAGTGAGAAGGATACAAAATGGGTCTCCTGTACTGTATGGGTCTGCATATAGTGAGAAGGACAAGAGATGTGTCTGTAAATAGTGAGAAGGACACGAGATGGGTCTGTAAATAGTGAGAAGGTTACGAGATGGGACTGTAACTAGTGAGAAGGACACGAGATGGGTCTCCTGCACAGTATGCATTTGTAAATAGTGAGAAGGACACGAGATGGGCCTGTAAATAGTGAGAAAGGCAGGATATGGGTCTCCTGCACTGTATGGGTCTGTAAATAGTGAGAAGGACACGAGATGGGCCTGTAAATAGTGAGAAAGGCACGAGATGGGTCTCCTGCACTGTATGGGTCTGTAAATAGTGAGAAGGCCACGCGATGCACTTCCAGCTCTGTATGGGTTTGTAAATATTGAGAAGGACACGAAATGTGTCTGTAAATAGTGAGAATGACACCATATGGGTTTGCAAATACTGAGAAGGCCACCAGATGGGTCTCCTGCTCTGTATGGGTCTGTAAATAGTGAGAAGGACACGTGATGGGTTTGTAAATAGTGAGTAGGAGACGAGATGGGCCTGTAAATAGTGAGAAGGACAAGAGATGGGTCTGTAAATAGTGAGAAGGATACGAGATGGGTCAGTAAATAATGAGAAGGACATGAGATGTGTCTCCTGCACTGTATGGGTCTGTAAATAGTGAGAAGTTCACGAGATGGGTTTCCTGCACTGTATGGGTCTGTAAATAGTGAGAAGGACACAAGATGAGTTTCCTGCACTGTGTGGGTCTGTAAATATTGAGAATGCCACGAGATGGGTCTGTAAATATTGAGAATGCCACGAGATGGGTCTGTAAATAGTAAGAAGGAGAGGAGATGGGTCTGTAAATAGTGAGAAGGATACAAAATGGGTCTCCTGTACTGTATGGGTCTGCATATAGTGAGAAGGACACCAGATGGGTCTCCTGCTCTGTATGGGTCTGTAAGTAGTGAGAAGGGCACGTGATGGGTTTGTAAATAGTGAGAAGGACACGAGATTGGTCTGTAAATAGTGAGAAGGAGACGAGATGTGCATGTAAATAGTGAGAAGGGCACGATATGGGTCTGTAAATAGTGAGAAGGGTACGAGATGGGTCTGTAAATAGTGAGAAGGACACGAGTTGGGTCTCCTGCACTGTAATGGTCTGTAAATAGTGAGAAGGTCATGAGATGGGTCTGCTGCACTGTATGGGTCTGTAAATAGTGAGAAGGACACAGGATGGGTCTCCTGCACTGTATGGGTCTGTAAATAGTGACAAGGCCACGAGATGGGTCTCCTGCACTGTATGGGTCTGTAAATAGTGAGAAGGCCAGGAGATGGGTCTGGAAATAGTAAGAAGGACAGGAGATGGGTCTGTAAATAGTGAGAAGGACACGAGATTGGTCTGTAAAGAGTGAGAAGGAAGTGAGATGCACGTCCTGCTCTATATGGGTTTGTAAATTGTGACGAGGAGACGAACTGGGTCCGTAAATAGCGAGAAGGAAACGAGATGGGTCTCCTGCACTGTATGGGTCTGTAAATAGTGAGAAGGCCACGAGCTGAACTTCCAGCTCTGCATGGGTTTGTAAATATTAAGAACGACACGAGATGTGTCAGTA
The DNA here is from genome assembly GCF_030028105.1 of Mobula birostris. Taxonomy (NCBI): domain Eukaryota; kingdom Metazoa; phylum Chordata; class Chondrichthyes; order Myliobatiformes; family Myliobatidae; genus Mobula; species Mobula birostris. Next base: position 106,134,220 of record NC_092375.1, on the reverse strand, counting down.
AATAGTGAGAAGGACACCAGATGTGTCTGCAAATACTGAGAAGGACACAGGATGTGTCTCCTGCTCTGTATGGGTCTTTAAATATTGAGAAGGACACGTGATGGGTTTGTAAATAGTGAGAAGGACACGAGATGGGCCTGTAAATAGTGAGAAGGACACGAGATGGGTCTGTAAATAGTGAGAAGGTTACGAGATGGGACTGTAAATAGTGAGAAGGACACGAGAGGGGTCTCCTGCACTGTATGGGTCTGTAAATAGTGAGAAGGACATGAGATGGGTCTACTGCACTGTATGGGTCTGTAAATAGTGGGAAGGCCAGGAGATGGGTCTCCTGCACTGTATGGGTCTGTAAATAATGAGAAGGCCACGAGATGCACTTCCAGCTCTGCATGTGTTTGTAAATATTAAGAAGGACACGAGATGTGTCAGGAAATAGTGAGAAGAAAACCAGATGTGTCTGCAAATACTGAGAAGGACAAAATATGTGTCTCCTGCTCTGTATGTGTCTGTAAATAGTGAGACGGACAAGTGTTGGGTTTGTAAATAGTGAGAAGGACACAATATTGGTCTGTAAATACTGAGAAGGAGACAATATGGGCCTGTAAATAGTGAGAAGGACACAAGATGGGCCTGTAAATAGTGAGAAGGACACGAGATGGGCCTGTAAATAGTGAGAAGGACACGAGATGGGTCTGTAAATAGTGAGAATGACACGAGATGGGCCTGTAAATAGTGAGAAGGATACAAAATAGGTCTCCTGCACTGTATGGGTCTGGAAATAGTCAGAAGGACAAGAGATGTGTCTGCAAATACTGAGAAGGACACCAGATGTGTCTCCTGCTCTGTATGGGTCTGTGAATAGTGAGAAGGACACGTGATGGGTTTGTGAATAGTGAGAAGGACACGAGTTGGTCTGTAAATTGTGAGAAGGAGACGAGATGGGCTTGTAAATAGTGAGAAGGACACGAGATGGGCCTGTAAATAGTGAGAAAGGCAGGATATGGGTCTCCTGCACTGTATGGGTCTGTAAATAGTGAGAAGGACACGAGATGGGCCTGTAAGTAGTGAGAAAGGCACGAGATGGGTCTCCTACACTGTATGGGTCTGTAAATAGTGAGAAGGACACGTGATGGGTTTGTAAATAGTGAGTAGGAGACGAGATGGGCCTGTAAGTAGTGAGAAAGGCACGAGATGGGTTTCCTGCACTGTATGGGTCTGTAAATAGTGAGAAGGACACAAGATGAGTTTCCTGCACTGTGTGGGTCTGTAAATATTGAGAATGCCACGAGATGGGTCTGTAAATATTAAGAAGGAGAGGAGATGGGTCTGTAAATAGTGAGAAGGATACAAAATGGGTCTCCTGTACTGTATGGGTCTGCATATAGTGAGAAGGACAAGAGATGTGTCTGTAAATAGTGAGAAGGATACCAGATGGGTCTGCAAATACTGAGAAGGACACCAGATGGGTCTCCTGCTCTGTATGGGTCTGTAAGTAGTGAGAAGGACACGTGATGGGTTTGTAAATAGTGAGAAGGACACGAGATTGGTCTGTAAATAGTGAGAAGGAGACGAGATGTGCATGTAAATAGTGAGAAGGACACGATATGGGTCTGTAAATAGTGAGAAGGATACGAGATGGGTCTGTAAATACTGAGAAGGACACGAGTTGGGTCTCCTGCACTGTATGGGTCTGTAAATAGTGACAAGGCCACGAGATGGGTCTCCTGCACTGTATGGGTCTGTAAATAGTGACAAGGCCACGAGATGGGTCTCCTGCACTGTATGGGTCTGTAAATAGTGAGAAGACCAGGAGATCGGTCTGGAAATAGTAAGAAGGACAGGACATGGGTCTGTAAATAGTGAGAAGGACACGAGATTGGTCTGTAAAGAGTGAGAAGGAAGTGAGATGCACGTCCTGCTCTATATGGGTTTGTAAATTGTGACGAGGAGACGAAATGGGTCCGTAAATAGCGAGAAGGAAACGAGATGGGTCTCCTGCACTGTATGGGTCTGTAAATAGTGAGAAGGCCACGAGCTGAACTTCCAGCTCTGCATGGGTTTGTAAATATTAAGAACGACACGAGATGTGTCAGTAAATAGTGAGAAGGACACCAAATGTGTCTGCAAATACTGAGAAGGACACAGGATGTGTCTCCTGCTCTGTATGGGTCTTCAAATAGTGAGAAGGACGCGAGATGGGTCTGTAAATAGTGAGAAGGTTACGAGATGGGACTGTAAATAGTGAGAAGGACACGAGATGGGTCTCCTGCACTGTATGGGTCTGTAAATAGTGAGAAGGACTTGAGATGGGTCTACTGCACTGTATGGGTCTGTAAATAGTGGGAAAGCCAGGAGATGGGTCTCCTGCACTGTATGGGTCTGTAAATAATGAGAAGGCCACGAGATGGGCCTGTAAATAGTGAGAAGGACACGAGATGGGTCTGTAAATACTGAGAATGACACGAGATGGGCCTGTAAATAGTGAGAAGGATACAAAATGGGTCTCCTGCAGTGTATGGGTCTGGAAATAGTCAGAAGGACAAGAGATGTGTCTGCAAATACTGAGAAGGACACCAGATGTGTCTCCTGCTCTGTATGGGTCTGTAAATACTGAGAAGGCCACGAGCTGAACTTCCAGCTCTGCATGGGTTTGTAAATATTAAGAACGACACGAGATGTGTCAGTAAATAGTGAGAAGGACACCAAATGTGTCTGCAAATACTGAGAAAGACACAGGATGTGTCTCCTGCTCTGTATGGGTCTTCAAATAGTGAGAAGGACACGTGATGGGTTTGTAAATAGTGAGAAGGACACGAGATGGGCCTGTAAATAGTGAGAAGGACGCGAGATGGGTCTGTAAATAGTGAGAAGGTTACGAGATGGGACTGTAAATAGTGAGAAGGACACGAGATGGGTCTCCTGCACTGTATGGGTCTGTAAATAGTGAGAAGGACTTGAGATGGGTCTACTGCACTGTATGGGTCTGTAAATAGTGGGAAAGCCAGGAGATGGGTCTCCTGCACTGTATGGGTCTGTAAATAATGAGAAGGCCACGAGATGGGCCTGTAAATAGTGAGAAGGACACGAAATGTGTCTGTAAATAGTGAGAATGACACCACATGGGTCTGCAAATACTGAGAAGGACACCAGATGGGTCTCCTGCTCTGTATGGGTCTGTAAGTAGTGAGAAGGACACGTGATGGGTTTGTAAATAGTGAGAAGGACACGAGATTGGTCTGTAAATAGTGAGAAGGAGACGAGATGTGCATGTAAATAGTGAGAAGGACACGATATGGGTCTGTAAATAGTGAGAAGGATACGAGATGGGTCTGTAAATAGTGAGAAGGACACGAGTTGGGTCTCCTGCACTGTAATGGTCTGTAAATAGTGAGAAGGTCATGAGATGAGTCTGCTGCACTGTATGGGTCTGTAAATAGTGAGAAGGACACAGGATGGGTCTCCTGCACTGTATGGGTCTGTAAATAGTGACAAGGCCACGAGATGGGTCTCCTGCACTGTATGGGTCTGTAAATAGTGAGAAGGCCAGGAGATGGGTCTCGAAATAGTAAGAAGGACAGGAGATGGGTCTGTATATAGTGAGAAGGACATGAGATTGGTCTGTAAAGAGTGAGAAGGAAGTGAGATGCACATCCTGCTCTATATGGGTTTGTAAATTGTGACGAGGAGACGAAATGGGTCCGTAAATAGCGAGAAGGAAACGAGATGGGTCTCCTGCACTGTATGGGTCTGTAAATAGTGAGAAGGCCACGAGCTGAACTTCCAGCTCTGCATGGGTTTGTAAATATTAAGAACGACACGAGATGTGTCAGTAAATAGTGAGAAGGACACCAGATGTGTCTGCAAATACTGAGAAGGACACGAGATGGGTCTGTAAATAGTTAGAATGACACGAGATGGACCTGTAAATAGTGAGAAGGATACAAAATGGGTCTCCTGCACTGTATGGGTCTGGAAATAGTCAGAAGGACAAGAGATGTGTCTGCAAATACTGAGAAGGACACCAGATGTGTCTCCTGCTCTGTATGGGTCTGTGAATAGTGAGAAGGACACGTGATGGGTTTGTGAATAGTGAGAAGGACACGAGTTGGTCTGTAAATTGTGAGAAGGAGACGAGATGGGCTTGTAAATAGTGAGAAGGACATGAGATGGGTCTGTAAATAGAGAGAAGGTTACGAGATGGGACTGTAAATAGTGAGAAGGACACGAGATGGGTCTCCTGCACAGTATGCATTTGTAAATAGTGAGAAGGACACGAGATGGGCCTGTAAATAGTGAGAAAGGCAGGATATGGGTCTCCTGCACTGTATGGGTCTGTAAATAGTGAGAAGGACACGAGATGGGCCTGTAAATAGTGAGAAAGACACGAGATGGGTCTCCTGCACTGTATGGGTCTGTAAATAGTGAGAAGGCCACGCGATGCACTTCCAGCTCTGTATGGGTTTGTAAATATTGAGAAGGACACGAAATGTGTCTGTAAATAGTGAGAATGACACGAGATGGGTTTGCAAATACTGAGAAGGCCACCAGATGGGTCTCCTGCTCTGTATGGGTCTGTAAATAGTGAGAAGGACACATGATGGGTTTGTAAATAGTGAGTAGGAGACGAGATGGGCCTGTAAATAGTGAGAAGGACAAGAGATGGGTCTGTAAATAGTGAGAAGGGTACGAGATGGGTCAGTAAATAATGAGAAGGACATGAGATGTGTCTCCTGCACTGCATGGGTCTGTAAATAGTGAGAAGTTCACGAGATGGGTTTCCTGCACTGTATGGGTCTGTAAATAGTGAGAAGGACACAAGGTGAGTTTCCTGCACTGTGTGGGTCTGTAAATATTGAGAATGCCACGAGATGGGTCCGTAAATAGTAAGAAGGAGAGGAGATGGGTCTGTAAATAGTGAGAAGGATACAAAATGGGTCTCCTGTACTGTATGGGTCTTCATATAGTGAGAAGGACAAGAGATGTGTCTGTAAATAGTGAGAAGGATACCAGATGGGTCTCCTGCTCTGTATGGGTCTGTAAGTAGTGAGAAGGGCACGTGATGGGTTTGTAAATAGTGAGAAGGACACGAGATTGGTCTGTAAATAGTGAGAAGGAGACGAGATGTGCATGTAAATAGTGAGAAGGACACGATATGGGTCTGTAAATAGTGAGAAGGATATGAGATGGGTCTGTAAATAGTGAGAAGGACACGAGTTGGGTCTCCTGCACTGTAATGGTCTGTAAATAGTGAGAAGGTCATGAGATGGGTCTGCTGCACTGTATGGGTCTGTAAATAGTGACAAGGCCACGAGATGGGTCTCCTGCACTGTATGGGTCTGTAAATAGTGAGAAGGCCAGGAGATGGGTCTGGAAATAGTAAGAAGGACAGGAGATGGGTCTGTAAATAGTGAGAAGGACACGAGATTGGTCTGTAAAGAGTGAGAAGGAAGTGAGATGCACGTCCTGCTCTATATGGGTTTGTAAATTGTGACGAGGAGACGAAATGGGTCCGTAAATAGCGAGAAGGAAACGAGATGGGTCTCCTGCACTGTATGGGTCTGTAAATAGTGAGAAGGCCACGAGCTGAACTTCCAGCTCTGCATGGGTTTGTAAATATTAAGAACGACACGAGATGTGTCAGTAAAAAGTGAGAAGGACACCAGATGTGTCTGCAAATACTGAGAAGGACACAGGATGTGTCTCCTGCTCTGTATGGGTCTTTAAATATTGAGAAGGACACGTGATGGGTTTGTAAATAGTGAGAAGGACACGAGATGGGCCTGTAAATAGTGAGAAGGACACGAGATGGGTCTGTAAATAGTGAGAAGGTTACGAGATGGGACTGTAAATAGTGAGAAGGACACGAGATGGGTCTCCTGCACTGTATGGGTCTGTAAATAGTGAGAAGGACATGAGATGGGTCTACTGCACTGTATGGGTCTGTAAATAGTGGGAAGGCCAGGAGATGGGTCTCCTGCACTGTATGGGTCTGTAAATAATGAGAAGGCCACGAGATGCACTTCCAGCTCTGCATGTGTTTGTAAATATTAAGAAGGACACGAGATGTGTCAGGAAATAGTGAGAAGAACACCAGATGTGTCTGCAAATACTGAGAAGGGCAAAATATGTGCCTCCTGCTCTGTATGTGTCTGTAAATAGTGAGACGGACAAGTGTTGGGTTTGTAAATAGTGAGAAGGACACAATATTGGTCTGTAAATACTGAGAAGGAGACAATATGGGCCTGTAAATAGTGAGAAGGACACAAGATGGGCCTGTAAATAGTGAGAAGGACATGAGATGGGTCTGTAAATAGTGAGAAGGTTACGAGATGGGACTGTAAATAGTGAGAAGGACACGAGATGGGTCTCCTGCACAGTATGCATTTGTAAATAGTGAGAAGGACACGAGATGGGCCTGTAAATAGTGAGAAAGGCAGGATATGGGTCTCCTGCAGTGTATGGGTCTGTAAATAGTGAGAAGGACACGAGATGGGCCTGTAAATAGTGAGAAAGGCACGAGATGGGTCTCCTGCACTGTTTGGGTCTGTAAATAGTGAGAAATCCACGCGATGCACTTCCAGCTCTGTATGGGTTTGTAAATATTGAGAAGGACACGAAATGTGTCTGTAAATAGTGAGAATGACACCATATGGGTTTGCAAATACTGAGAAGGCCACCAGATGGGTCTCCTGCTCTGTATGGGTCTGTAAATAGTGAGAAGGACACGTGATGGGTTTGTAAATAGTGAGTAGGAGACGAGATGGGCCTGTAAATAGTGAGAAGGACAAGAGATGGGTCTGTAAATAGTGAGAAGGATACGAGATGGGTCAGTAAATAATGAGAAGGACATGAGATGTGTCTCCTGCACTGTATGGGTCTGTAAATAGTGAGAAGTTCACGAGATGGGTTTCCTGCACTGTATGGGTCTGTAAATAGTGAGAAGGACACAAGATGAGTTTCCTGCACTGTGTGGGTCTGTAAATATTAAGAATGCCACGAGATGGGTCTGTAAATATTGAGAATGCCACGAGATGGGTCTGTAAATAGTAAGAAGGAGAGGAGATGGGTCTGTAAATAGTGAGAAGGATACAAAATGGGTCTCCTGTACTGTATGGGTCTGCATATAGTGAGAAGGACAAGAGATGTGTCTGTAAATAGTGAGAAGGATACCAGATGGGTCTGCAAATACTGAGAAGGACACCAGATGGGTCTCCTGCTCTGTATGGGTCTGTAAGTAGTGAGAAGGGCACGTGATGGGTTTGTAAATAGTGAGAAGGACACGAGATTGGTCTGTAAATAGTGAGAAGGAGACGAGATGTGCATGTAAATAGTGAGAAGGGCACGATATGGGTCTGTAAATAGTGAGAAGGGTACGAGATGGGTCTGTAAATAGTGAGAAGGACACGAGTTGGGTCTCCTGCACTGTAATGGTCTGTAAATAGTGAGAAGGTCATGAGATGGGTCTGCTGCACTGTATGGGT